>NW_025831066.1:625165-720685 GCF_002878395.1 Capsicum annuum | reverse complement strand
GGGTATTAAAAGTTCTCTATATCATGTTGGTTTCTACAGGTGATTCACCAAGTACTTCTCAAATATTTCTAATCCTCTATGCAAGCTCATAGGGAATAAGGTGAAATTTTTAGTTGATGACGTATGTTCTAAGGCCTTTGAGTCCCTCAAGAAGTGGTTGGTATCATCCCCTATTATTCTCTCCCCTGATTGGTCTTTACTATTTGAGGTCATGCATGACGCCAGTGGAGTGGACTTAGGGGTTGTTCTAGCCCAAAGAAGAGAGACGATCCTTTATCTAATTTATTATTCTAGCAAGGTTTTAAACCCTATACAAAAAAATATATTATCTAAGTAGGAGCTATTTGTGATGGTCTTTAAGAAGTTTCGATCCTATATGATTGGGACCAAAGTAATTGTTCATACAAATCACATAGTTTTGAGATATCTAATGTCAAAAAGGATTCAAAGTCAAGATTGATTCATTCGGTTCTCTTGCTGCAAGAATTTGACTTTGAGGTAAAGGATCAAAAAGGCAATGAAAACCAAGTTGCAAATCACTGTTCTAGTCTTGAAGAGGAAGAAATAAAGAAATTCGGGGATGATCTTATCATAGATTATACTTTTCCAAATGAGCAGGTCTTGGCAGCATCTCAAGACTTAATCCCTTGGTTTGATGAATTTTCCAATTATTTGGAAAGTGATCTTTCTCTAAAAGACTTATCCTTCCAACAACACAAGAGGTTTATGCATGAGGTTAGGAGGTTTTTTGGGATAAATCTTACCTATTTTGGATTTATGCGGATGGTGTAATTCATAAATATATTCTTGAGGTAGAGATGATGAGCACCTTGTGTTTTGTCATGCATCTCCAGTTAGGGGTCATCATGGTGGAACTCGCACAACCCATAAAATTTTATAATGTGGGTATTATTGGCATTTAATATTTAAGGATGGTCATGATTATATACAAGCCTTTGACCAGTGTCAACATCAAGGTAAGGTATAATGATACCGTGAACTCCCTACGATACCTATATTGGAGTTAAGAGCAGTTTGATATGGGGGATTGACTTCATAGGGCTATTCATGATATCTTATGTCATAAAGTATATTCTGGTTATAGTTGACTATGTATCAAAATGGGTGGAGGTGGTTGCACTACAAAACAATGAAGGTAGAAGGCCCATCGCATTTCAGAAGAAAAATATCTTTTTTATATTTGGCATTCCATGTATAATCATTAGTAATGGTGGGTTGCATTTCTGTATTCCTCTTCTTAAGGCCCTGCTAAAAAAATATGGTGTGAAGAATAAGGTTGAAATACCTTACCATCCTCAGATGAGTGGGCAGGTTAAGGTCTCTAGAAGGGAGATTAAGTCCATATATGCAAAAATTGTGAATGCCAACAGGACTGAAAGTCAATAAGGTTGCATGATGATTTGTGGGCCTACCAAAAAACCTTTAAGACCTTCATATATGACTCCCTATATCATATTATGTACGGAAAGACATGCCACTTGCCAGTTGAACTTGAGTATAAGGCATTATGGGCGTTAAAAAGGCAAAATTTCAATTTTCATGATGCAGTTACATCGAGGTCGAGCAAGGTGAATGAGTTAGATGGATTCCAAATCTATGCTTATGAGAGCTTGGTTATATATAAATAAAGGATAAAGCTATTAATTATGCCTAAACTACCCCTCTTTAGAAGTATAAAGTAATCATTGTCAAAATATAGTAACCAAACTCGGTTGGTGTCATGCCTATGGATAATACATCAAAAATCTTAGTTGAACAAATTTAAATCAATAGGCAGTGCAAAAAATAAAAATGGCATATTTGTATAAACTAGCAAGAAGTGATGAGAATCGAATGCTTTTAGTTGTAAACAATTTATAAAGAACACTTGGGTTTGTGTTCCTCCAGGATTTCTAACTCCGTAGATTTATTGTGCACCATTGAACTATTCCAATACCTTGCATGCAAAATCTGATAAGTTAATGTACCATTAACTATCTTGTGTACTCACTGACAAATTTCACTCTTTACCTTTTGAGTAACAAGGTGTCGCTTACTAACACTTACCCCAGATTCCAACTAACTATCCCTTTTTGAGTCTCAAGTTCTTAGATGAAAGATAATAATATTACATGGATAATGCTGGTTAGCCTGGATTGACAATTAATTTCCCAATTACTATTGTGATATTTTTTTCCTACTCTCTACCTCTCTTGTGAAAAAAGTAGTGAATATAGGCGAGATCTTAAAATTGGCCACCTCTAAGAAATGAATAAGAATGAAGAAAACCCAATATATGCAAGAATATTTATCTTGAACAACCTGGGACTTCCTCTACGTTGCTAATCTTCAAGGGTTACCATTACCCTAGCTAAGTGAATTAATCACTCATAGGTATGAGATAAATCATGGAATTCACAAACAAAATTACAGAATAAATCTCACAATAATGAAAAGAAGTAATCCCAAAGTCTTAAATTTAAGAACAAATAAAAAACAAATCAAGAATAATAAGAACCCAAGATCAAAAGTCAATCTGGGAATCAAAAGCTGTTTGTGAGTGATGTTAACTTAGAACCAAAGGGCCTCTCTCTATGCTCTAAGGGCCTATCTATGAATTTCTTTCATACTAAATAAAGTAAAAGGGTATTTATTAATTACAAGAAACCCTAGAAATCAAATCCAAAATAAAATAGGAAAACTTAACCAAACATACTTAATAAGGACTAGAACATCATAGGAATGTATGTAGGTTACGTGGAAATCTTAGGAAAAGATTTTATAATAATCTAGGAAAATTGTGGTCGGTGGCCACTTACTTAGGTGACATAGAGATCGTAAGTGGTCCTAGGAAAGTTCCAGAACTTCTGCACAGCTCTTACAACTCTTTGGACTTGGACCTCTGTAACATACTTTGGCCACATACGGACCATATATGCTACATACAGATCTTATGTTCCCTTTGTAAGTGACAAAGTCATCCTTTCCCTACTTTTGAGCCTCTATACTTTAAGTTCTGATACATACTTTGGTCACTACACCCGGTAAGTGGCACATAGACCCAAAAATGCCTAAGTAGCCCAAAACTTCAACTTTTTATCTTTTTTTTTTCAGTTTGGCATCCAAAACCTTATTTTTTCTTTTGTTTAGCATCCAAGCCCATGTTTCCTAGAAAATCACTCCAAAAACACTTAAATAAGACAAAATAGCCTTAATTACATGCATATTCTCCAATTTTAAGCATCATAAGTTCTACTGATTCATAGCATATGAAGACCCTCAACTTAGAGCATTACATTCCTTAGACTTGAAAAACACAACAGAATATATGAGGATGCTTAACCAAGATAAACCTAGGATTTCTATGGAGGTTAGTCAAAAAAATTTAGCCCAAAACACATTACCTCTCAAAGTTCAACACTTAAAAACCAATTGTGTGCATATATGAATCACAATAATGTGACATAGAGGAATCAAGATATAGAATTACATTAGTAACAGAAAACCATGCATATGTCCAAGTTACACTTACCCATACAAGTACTCAGTTAGTAATACAACCTATGACCTCACACCAAAGAAGTCCTAATCACTCATATGAAATCATGCATGTCAATATAGGGTCAGTAAAGAGACACACACATTCATAAGAGAATTCCCATCAATACACATCAAATCCATAGGCTTTCCCTTATTTTCTTTGCCTTAGCTTTCAGACAGTCAAGTCAGGATAACTATAGGACTTTATTCAATTAGCAATGTAGGCTTGGCGGGCTAGTATGGTACATATGGACATATCAAGTGACTAAGACTACTTAGAACTACAATTACTTTGGGGTCCATACTTTAACAAATTTCTTATTATTCCACCCTTATTTCTCCCTTTTATTCTTTATCACACATTAAAGGGTATGGATCTGATGTGTTATAGAAATTTATCACTTTTTATGCTTAAAATGACAAAAATATGCAAGTTTCTGAGGTTATTTTGTTAAATATGATACATTTTGGGTATGTGTTGTAGGAAACTAGTTTTTGGTTCCATGTTCATGATAAATATGAAGAAAGTGGCTTTGTCTAGTTATGTGATCTATTATGCGTGTTCCTGACACTTTTAGATTGATCGTGAGCAAAGAATGTGATGAATATTAAAGATTTAAAGCTTGGTATCAAGTGTTGAAAGGTATAGCACTTACCTATGTATACATGTGGACCACATATAGCATATGTGGTCTGTATGAGACCAAGGTAAGTTCTTGAATTGAAGAATTTAAGATCCAGAGAGTGGAAGGTGCTAAAAAATTACTTCTGACACTTGCTAAGTCAATATATGAGCTGAATGTATCATATCTGGTATGCATGTAGGCAAAGCATATGTAAGAAGTCCAAAATACTTAGAGCACACCTGAAGGAATTTTTGGTCTGAGCACATGCACATGCCACATCCACCCAGCCTCTTGTTGCATGTACCACAAGCGCCCAAGGCCAAGCTATATACGGAGACCACATATAGCGACTGACTCTCTTTTCTCCTTTTTAGTTTAGGCTTTGGTTTTAGGGTATTCTTATCTTCTATAAATACCCCTAATGAGTTTTTAGTAGAATTTACGCACTTTTGATACTTACAAACATATTTTGATTCTGAGATTCAATTTTGGTCTTGGAATTCTCTTTTATTGATATTAGTTGATTAATTCAGTTATGGTATTGGATTTTGACTTGTGATTATTGAGATTTTATCTTATGATTTCAATCATTAATGTTGTTTATTACTTCATAAGAATGAGCATCTTTAAAACCTTAGCTAGGGTTGTCGAAACCCTAGTAGATTGATGAAGTAGGGGAAGTGCTATTGTTGTTCCGAATCGATATCTATGCAAGGAATGTATTATCTTTACTTTATTTGTTATCTTAGTAGTTGTAAACATTAGGATCCCTTCTATATTTTTGGTAATTACTACAAAAAAGGAGTAGTGACTAGGAAAAAATAATTACAATAGTATTTTGAAGTTTAACTATGGATCCACGCTGCTAGGTATTATCAAAGCAAGATGGTTAGATTTCATCTAATAACTAGAGAATCAAAAGATAATCGTTAAATGTGATCAAGATAAGGGTTATTAAGGTGACATTCTGAGACTTAAAAGGTAAAGGGTGAAATCCATCTACTCATCCAAAAGACTATAAAAGGTACATAACTTATCAATTTTGCATAGAAGGTATCAGAGTGGATCAACAAATCATGATAAGACTACTTAGTTGAGAAGCCAAGGGGAACACAATACTAGTGTTCACCTGCTATTGATTATAATCAAAGTTGATATTCGCCACTTTTTTGATACTGCTACTTAAAACCCTCATTTACTTTTCTCGTCCTGCTTGCTGATTACAACAACCAAGAGTCATAATTCCATATATTCCCTTGGAACTCGACTCCAACCTTTGTTGGGTTACTATTTTTAGTAGTGAATGCATAATCTTCAGAGTGGAGGTGTAGCTTAGGTATCACCAAATTTTTTCACCATTGCAAGGGAATACGGTGTTGATTTGTGAATTAAAGTTGTTACATCTTTGCGTTTTTCTTTTAGTTTTTGTTCATAGTTTTGTATACACCACTGTATGCCTAAAACAAAAAGTAGAGGTGATCCTTAACTCCCAGTGAATACAAATCCAGAGAGGATACGACAAATACCTATTAGGATGATAGAACAAAAAAAGAAGATATTCCTAAAGAAGTTTTTGATGATATGCCCCCTCCTGATCTCGAAGGAGTACATGATGTTTTTGATCAATATATTGCTGAGATTTTAGATCAAGAAGAAAATGAGAAAAGGGAAATAGAGAGGCTTAACACATAGATATGGAGGCAGAGCTAGTTAAGCAGAGACAAGAAGCAGACCACCAAGTAGCACATGGTGGAAATCAGAAAAAAGCAAGAGGTGCCCATGTTTAACTGATCCCAACATACCAATATATCTAGACATATATAAATGACGAATAAGAACTGGGATATGTTAAGTCAGTAGATCTTGGAGCCATTATCCTTTCTCTTTTACCCCAATGCATAAAGTTTGACATAATAAACACAATGATCCAAATCTTAAATATGAAGGGTGTGTTTGCGGGTTTCCCTATATATAATGTAAATATGCACCTTGAAAATTTTATTAAGATATAAAACTCGTATATCAGTCCAACGATGAATCAAAAAGTGTTTAGACTGAGGTAGTTCCTATTCTCGCTTAAGGAGAATCATCTTTATGGCTAGGGAACTACCAAAAAGATCTATCACTACATGGAATGAGTTGCGCAGTCAATTCTTGAACTGGTTCTTTCCTCTATCTAGGATGTTGTAGCTTAAGGTTGAGATTAATAATTTTAGGTAAATGCAGTGAAAATTGATGTACGAGGCATATATTAGGTTCAAGAAGAAGCTAAGTATGGTGCCTTACCATCGAATGCCAGGGAAGAGCTCATTTGAGATATTTTAAAAAACCTTTACCATCAGCTCCAGATCCATGGCATACAACATCTTTGGAGGATCTTTCATGAAACTATGCTGGGAGACAACTTTGGAGATGCTAGATTAGATCTCGCTCACTAATCAAGGGTGTCAAACTTAGGAGGTTGAGAGAGGATATGACATATATGCTATTAGTGCCTTATGCAATTAGAAAGTAGCTAATGATTCAGTAGCACCAGAGATTGCACAGCTAAGAACTGATCTTGGGTTACTGGAAAAATAGTTTAATGCAGCAAGTTCTAAAAAAGTGAATGCAGTAGGAGCACAAGGGTCAACTTCCAAAACTTATAAGTTAGAATAAGAGAAGGAGGTAAACTATCTGTATCATTAGTTGGTGGGTTTTTGTGCCAAAGAGAAAGGGAACCAAGGTCATAACTACTCTGACAGCTACTGAGACCGTAGTAGAGAGCGAGATGGTGACTGGAGAAAAGGATGACTGCAAAAAAATGGAGATCAGTACATTCCACCTGAAAAGAGAGATGCAAAATCAACAATGGAAGAGATGCTGACTAAGATGGTAATGAGTTAAGAAAATTAGAAGATTAGCCTTAAGGAGATTAAGGTTGACCTTTAAGGGTTAACCCAGAAGGTCAAATACCATGCAACTGCTATTAATCTATTGGAGCACTAGTTTGGGCATAAGTCATCCATACTGAACCAAAGGTAGCCATGCACCCTTTTGAACAACACTGTGCAAAATATGCAAAATGATGGTCATGTTCTTTCCATTACCATAAGGAGCGGTATGACTACTATAGATCCCCCAGTACCTGCTGCAGAAGAACCAACACATTATGAGGTTGTCGTTGATGAGACACCTATTGTGGAGTTAAAAAAGGCAGAAAGTGGTGATGATATAATTCCTAAGGAAAAAATTTAAGGGTCCAGTTAAGCAGGAAATAAGATAGATTCCCCCAACTTTTCCTCAGTGACTAAAATAGAAAAGAGAGAGGAAAATTCAAGCGATTCATTTAGATATTGAAAGAGTCGATCTTGAATATTCCTCTTCTTGAGGCATTGGAGCAGATACCTGGATATGCCAATTTTATGAAGCAATTGGTTACAAAGAAGAAAGGAACTATGATTGAGGATGTTGATGGTTTGCACCACTACAATGTAGTCAGTGCGAGGTCTTTGGCCCAGAAAAAGTGTGACCTTGTAGCATTTGCTATACTATGCACTATTGGGTTATCCCGATTTACAAGAGCCATATATGACTTAGGAGCAAGCATAAATTTGATGTAACTACATGTGTTCAAACAATTGGGCTTGAACTCTCCTGAACCAACTTCAATACAACTATTGATGGCTGACTGCATAGTGAAAAAACTTTTGGGCATTTCATTTGATGTGATTGTGAGTATTGATAACCTTATCTTTTTGGTAGACTTTGTAATTCTGGACTATAAAGTTGACACTGAGATGCCCATCATATTGGGAAGACTATTTATGGCCATAGGTAGAGCAAAGGTTAATATGAAAAAGGGAGAGCTAATGTTTAGACTTAGTTATAAGAAGACCATATTTAACGTCCAAAAATCAATGAATCAGCCTATCAACATAAAAGTGGTATCTGTGATAGATTGTATTGATGACCATAAAGGGTACTCTTATGGGAATCTTGATGAGTTTTTAGTAATAAAAGTACCTATGTCATGCCACGATGTTAAATAATGTGTTGTTTAGGTGGCAACCCTTGGGCTTATTTGGGAAGTCAGAGTAACCAACACAGCCACATCATGCTATTGGGTGGGGGCAACCCACTATTTCATTATTCACATTTTTGTTGTTTATTTTTTCGGTTTTTAACTTATAGATTTACATGAAATATGGTAGAATTATTGCATGCTTAAATTTTCAGGTAAGGGGACTGTGTGACAAACCCATAAGTGGCACAAGTCCTACACAGTCCACATAAGTTAAGCATTAAATTAAAAAGATGAATTTTTTGAGGATAAGAATAGAAAGTTGTGGACTTTGGTACATATTCATACTTTTGAGACATTAAATTCACATTAGGGGACCATAACATGTGCCTATGGTTGGCTGCAGTGAGTGCCAAAATTGTTTTGCTTGTGGGCCCAAATTTTAATTCTAATTTTGGGCCTACAAATGCATCTTTAAGACCTAAATTAGACCCCACTTATATTTAAACACTCTTAGCCTCATTCTAACTCATTAAAATCCTCAAAACTCCATTTTTCTATTTAAATTCAAAATTTTATCTTAAATTACAAACTAATCATGCAGTTAAAAAAGGTTAAATTAACACTTGTTTGATGTACCAAATTGTCCCAACAAGATAAAAACAATTTCCAACTTGGGTTTTACTCATTTACTTCATTGTTCACTTCCGAATTGTCTTAAAAGAGGTAACTTTCTCGGCTCCTAATAGTTATATACTAATTTATTTATCAAATAAACACATTGATATATGAATTTCCATGCAAAATATTAGAATCTACCATTCTTGTATGTAGGGTCCTTGAAGTAGCATAAAATTTTCATATGGAGCCTTATTTTGAATTAAATTCTAAGGTTAGGCCCCAACCAAAAGTTGAACTTAAACAAGTAGAGTAATACCAAAGTTTGAACTGTTAGTTTGCTTTGAAAATTATGATTATTAATTTGTGTGTGCAAATTAGATTTGTTGGGACTTTAAATAGGTTATAGGAGTGTGAAAATTGAGAAAAAATTCAAAATTTTTGAATTTTGAGTTTTTCTTCAACTTTTGCAATCCCTCATTTTTGTTAGAAACTAACAAATCATTGTTAAGGTACACATGGCACCAAAAATTGCTAAGAAGAAGTATACGGAGACATCGAGGAGATGGGATCAGTCCCCTAATCCCATTGGTTCAGTGGAGAAGTACCCAGTTGTACTAGTTAGAGAGGTTAAAGGAAGTGTGACACACGGAGTGACTAGAGGATACATGCGCTAGATAATTGAGAATATTTTAATAGGGACTATGGTATAGCCACTACATGACAATTCATAATGGGGGAGTTAACCATCTTTCACTAGACCCAAGTCTTGGATTGTGGCCGAACAGGCTATTGAGGTTATCTTGGCAAATCTAGCACAATCAAGGATGAATTCAGCACGGAGATCACCTCCACATTCTCCTCTGTGAGTGATCATGATGATGAGGATGAAGAAGATTTTGAGTTAGATAGACAAAGACTAGCTTAGAGGCTGCAGAGTAAGAGGAGTCTTCAATTTTACTCTAGTGTAAGAAGGGTATCGCCACTGATGTACAATAGTCAGATGTAACCAGTTTGAGGATGGTACAGAGAAATATACCCATGAAATATTGCTACAGTAGGGGTAGAACCCCGTAACCATGCATGTATCAGAGTCACCTCTTGAGGAGAAAAATATGATGTGGTGTGTAGAGGGGATCCAGGAGTTGTTTGATATAGACAGTCACATTTTGGACGTAGTTAAGGACAAGAGGCATATTTATAAGGAGCACAAGATTAATTTATCTGGGTTGATTCTAGTACCACAGTTATGAGCATTCTTTGATCGGTATCAGTTAGAGAGGATGACTTAAACACTCAGTTTTTATAGCCTAACTATGGTGTTAGAGTTTTATGTGTCATACCATGCTATAATAGTTCTTCCTATGTGTAGATCTCCAGGCCTGATAATACACATGGAGCAGCCACAGCTCGATCAGACCTTTGTGAGAGGGGTCAGGGTTGATCTTTAAATCGAGACTATCCTTTAGGTAATTTTTGGTCCAAATAATATCACTCCCACTTCTATAGAAGATTGGGACTATAGATTGAGAGTTTCATGTTATCGACATACTATGCGGGAGTCTAAGAATATATGAGAGAGAGTTGAGATAGTGAGGTGGATATCTAACTATATTTCACCTTTGGGTAATGAGACTTTACGGACTGAGGGTCATGGTATGATAAAGAAGAGTTTGTTGACCATTAATGCTATTTTTTGGTGGTTTCTCATCCGATATGAACTATTCCCTACTTTTTTAAATAATGCATTGACTTGAAGAGAGCAACTCTGGTTGCTAATTTGATGGTGGGATATGCTATTAAATTTGCAGCCATCCTCTGGCAACAAATCCATGATAGAGAATTTAGGGAGACAAGGCTGGTGTACCTGAGATACTAGATTAGATTTGTGGGTACGTGTGATAGCCACTGCACAAACCAGGAGTATGAAGGATCTGTCATGCCCAGCCTTTTTGAAGGGATCTAGTGAGCTTGCCTTAGTACCTTAGGACCAGATTGAGGGTCCATCAGTTTCCAAAAAGTCTACTGATATACATGGAGGTGATGTGGGAGCTGGTATTGATATTGAGATAGGGGGCAAAGAGAGGCACCAAATTTGAGTACTCATAGTGAGGGGACACCAAATTTTATCATCATCCCTGACTCTGGCCTTAGAGCTGGTTGGCATATTCTTAAAGGTTGCTTGCCCATTCTGTATAGATCCTACTACAAGTGTGGTTACTATATCTCAAGAGTTTTTGCATAGCCTAGTGGAAAATTAGAGGGCCACTGATGCTCGGTTGCAGGTTGTTGAGATTAAGATGACTATTCTATATGAACAAATATATTTAAAGGTTTGAACTAGATTCTAAAGGACCGAGTGTAGATGGAAGGCCACATAGAAAGGTGCCCTGTCTGTGCTATGTGCTGACTTACCAGAACGTCTTGATAAGTTTGAGAAATAGGTTACAACCCATTTTACAGAGATAGAAATGCCAAATCTAGCCCAGATGAGAGAGGAGTTAGACATATTGTCATCAGAGGTATGCTCTCTCATAGAGAACCATGAAGCAACCACTTCTTTAGTCATACCCCAGTAGTCTCGATATCATTTTTGCATACCCAAGCATTTTGATTTCTTTTCTATGGATGATGAAGAGGTCCCAATAGTTAGGGCCAAGAGAGGACACATAATAAACTTGTAGGATCCTTATATGCCATATAACCTGGATGTTAAAAAGGCCAAACATGATTCAAGGGATTACGCAAGTCATTATTAGGTAGAGACATGTAGTGATAATAGCTGGTGCATCTTATAGTAGTTAATCTCCACCACCATTGCCTCTGCCAGTTTGATATGCCCTAATCTAAGGATGATCATGACACGAACGCTTAGTACATCCCAGGTATTTCCTCAATCCCTTTGTTTTATATTATTTTTTGTGCATTAGGTACAATGCATAATTTTTAGTTAGGGGTGAGGTATACCATAGCCATTGTGGGTTTTCGTTGTTATGCTTTTTTCCCTATCGATTTTGGTATGTCTATAGAATCGGCATGTCTAGATTAAAATTTATGTCGTATTGTGTAGTGTTTTTATGTAATTAGGAGATTTTAAAGTATTTATGGAAGTAGTCATGTTTTAACTGATTTTTGAGAAAAATGATACCCATCCATAATTGTATTTTTGAACAATGCGAATGTATATAAGTATGGATATTGTGGATCTCTTTATAGAATTAGGATTAAGGACATGATAATCACTTTCTTACAATTACATGAACTGGATAAGTAGTAGTTTGTAATATTGACTTTGTGCCATGTGTGTGTGAGATGCTACTTAGATCCCTTTATGTGTTGAATTAAGAACTTGATCGGTTAGTCTTGCCTAGGTTAAAGGATATTCAGCTAGGAAAGAATCATAGGCCATTATTTATTTAGTCCACTTTTAGCCTAAATGACCTCCCATGTGTGCATTGTATCCCTTGATCCCTAAGTTTGATCCTCATAGATTTTTTTCTTTATTTTTACCTTTCACCTTCCCATTTGTGTTACAATGAACCTATTTTGGCCCTAGTCCTCCGTAGACGTTATGCACCTCAACTCAGGCAAATCGCTTAAGTTGAGGTTAGCTATCATAGGGTGACCGATGTAAAGTGAGTATGAATAAGAGTAAAATAAAAGAAAAAGAAAGCAAGGTTGGGTGTGATAGGAAAAGAAAAGAAAAAAATTATGCAAAAAGTGAAAAAGAAAGAATAAAAGACCACACTCAACTTGAATGTGCACAAAAGAATAAAAAGGGAGAAATAAGGGTGGAATAAAATGGAAATTGGCAAGTAAGTGAGACCCCAAGGTTAGTGTAGTTCCATGGAGGATTAGTCACTTGGCCTTTCCATATGTACCATATTAGCCCCTAAGATTTCATATGAGTGGGTGGGACACTTTGTTGTAAGGGCACACGAGTCATACTGCTAGTTGTCTATGTGTTTTGGTAATGTAACTTGTACATATGCATGACTGTTTGTTGCTAGTATAATGCCATACCTGATCCCATTGTATCACATTGTTGTGCTTCATATTTATTCACAGTTGGTTTTGAAAAGTGAGATAAGAAAGATTGTTGTGATTTGAGACTATAATGTTAATTGTCTGCCTTGAATAGCTTAGAATCTCCTAGTTAAGCATATGTGTTGTCTTATTTTAGTTTTTTATGTTGTGTTGACTAAGGACATACAAACGTTCTAAGTTGAGGGTGTTGATGTGATATAGAAATATAGCCCTTTTGATTCTTAAAATGAGAAAAATATGCAAGTTTCTAAGGTTGTTTTGTGAGATATGATGCTTTAGGGGTATGTTTTGTAGGAAACTAGGTTTTGGATGCTATGTTCGTGAAAATATGAAAAAAAGTATTTTTGGTTACTTCTGTGATCAATTATGGGTGTTCGTAACACTTTTTGGATTGTTCGTGAGTAAAGAATGTGATGAAAATTGAAGATTTGAAGAATGGTTACAAGTGTTGAAAGGACTGACACTTACCAATGTCTATATATGGACCACATGTATCACATGTGGTTTGTATGATACCAAGGTAAGTGCTAGAATTGAAGAATTGAAGATCTAGAGAGTGGAAGGAACTGAAAAATAACTTTTAGCACTTGCTAAGTCAACATACGGACCGAATGTATCACATGCTGACCATATATAGGCAACGAATCTATTAGAAGTCCAAAATCCTGAGAGTAGACTTGCAAGAATTATTGGTCTGAGCATATACGGTGCCCACATGTACCCAAACTCAGGCTGCATGTACCACATGCGCCTAAGGCTAGGTCGTATGTGGAGACCAGATGTAGCCACCAACCCTTTTTTTCCTTTTTCTTTAGGTCTTTGGTTTTAGGGTTTCCTCATATACTATAAATAACCCTTATGTGTTTTTAGTAGAATTTATAAACTCTTGATACTTACAATATATTTTGATTTCGAGATTTGATTTTTGTCTTAGAATTCTCTTGTATTGATTTTGGTTGATTAATTCAGTTACGGTTTTGGGTTTAAACTTGTGATTATTGTTATTTCATCTTATGCTTTCTTTCATGAATTTTTTTGATTACTTCACAAGCATGAGTAGTTAAAAACTCTTAGCTAGGGTTGTGGAAACCCCAAAGGATTGACGAAGTAAGGGAAGTGCTATTATTTTTTGAACCGATACCCATGCATTCATTGTATTATATTCACTTTAATAGTTATCATAGCGGTTGCAAACGTTAGGATCCCGTCTAAATTATTGCTACTTACTCTAAAAGAGGAGTTATGATTAGGAAAAGATAATTTGAACAGTAATTGGTGATATCGATCCACACTACTAAGTATTATCTAAGTTAGGTGGTTGGATTTATCTAATGACTAGAGACTCAAAAGGTAATATTTAATTGAGATCAAGATAAGGGTTAGTAAGATAACATCCTGAGACTCAAAAGGTAAAGGGTGAAATCCTTATGGTTGTCCAAAAGACTGTAGAAGGTACATGACTTATTGATTCTTTATGCAAGGTATCAAATTGGTTCGGCAAAGCACGATAAGATTTCTGAGTTGAGAATCCAGGGGAACACAATCCTAGTGTTCGCCTAATATTGATTACAATCAAAGTTGATATTTGCCACTTGTTTGATACTGCTACTCAAAACCCTTATTTAATTTTCTATGTCTTCCCATTGATTACAATAACTGAGATCCACTGTTCCATGTATTCTCTTGGGAATCGACTCCAACCTTCATTAGGTTACTATATTTGGCAAAGACTACATCATCTTTAGAGTTGAGGTGTTTCTTGGGTATCACCAGGTTCCATTTTCAACTATTTTACAATTTTTTCTTTTCTTTTCTTTTTTATTTTCTTTGGCTTTTTCTATCACACCCAGCCCTACTTCATTCTTTTCTTTTTCTTATACCTTCTTCATACCTACTGTACATTACGTATCCCTAAGATGCCACCCTCAGCTTAGGTAGTTTTCGTGAGTTGAGTTGCATAATATCCTAGGAGGAATAGGGCCAAAATTGGTTCATTGTAACAAATATGAGAAGGTCAAAGGTGCAAACAAAGAAATAGGATATACAGGCTTAAAATAGGGCTCAAGGGTACTAATTCACACATGGAAGGTATTTTAGGCTAAAAGTTGACTAGCACCAAACACGACCTATGATCCTTTCCTTATTGACTATTCTACAACCTAGGTAAGGCTAATAGAGCATGTTCTAGATTCAACACACAAAGGGAACTAAGTAGTATCTCACACACTCATGGTACAGTATCACATCACAAGCTACTACCAATCCAATTCATGTAATTATTAGCAATTATTTGTCTATCCCTAATTATAAATTCATTATGAGATTCACAATAGTCACATATATTGTAACACCTCGAGTCTGTACCCCAGATGCTACATGGTGCTTACGAACTTGAAGGACCACAAGCTAACCCATTACTAATATTTTTGGTGAGCACTGAAACATGATACTATAATAAATACGAAAAAATAAGCTGAAATGCTATAAGGTTCAAAATCTGTAAATGCTAACAATATATATCATCTATGATAATATCTCTAAAATTGAAAACTGACTGAAAACTAGTCTGAAAAGCCTTTAACAAAAACTGTATGAAAGTGGAGTTGATGGGACAATGCAACAACTAACTCTATCTACTAAAATAGTGAGTCAACGAAAATAATAAAATAAAAGAATATCCTTGAATAATGAGGACTCACTGCTAATCTACTGCTGCTGGATGAATCTGAGTCTATCTATGTACGACCAAGAACCTGAGCATCTGAACCTATGATATGAGACATCATAGCGCAAAGAAAGAGGATACGTCAGTACGTGGAGTATACTATTATGCTAGATGAGGTAAGGCTGAATGCAAGGGTACATATGATGAACAATAGCTGGCTACATGATATAGAGTAACTGAATATGAGAGTACATGGATAACTGATACTGCTGTAAGTACTGAGTATGCACTAATGTACATATAAATAAATAGTGTGACTATGTTTTTATAAAGCTAAGTCCTGAGTTCACATACTAAATAACTTATATGTGAAGTTACTGATAACTGAGTTACTGATACTGGTTGGCGGTATCTGATAATTCTAATTCTGTAGAACTGAACTGTGTTCTATTTTGAAGACTGAGACTGAGACTATGAGAGGTAATCATCTAATGACATTCTCCAAATAAGATAACTGAGTTGGGGTCCAACCTGTGACCCCAGTTGGAAGGGCGTCAGTACTGTGCCACGAATAAAGACATTAAAGAGTTACCCGCATCTGGCAGGTACTCTAATGAGAATGGTGGACCCTTATCTCGCAGGTTAAAACACCTCATCAACCCTCAAATGGTAGGTTTGATATCCCAACCTACACTGGCTATGTAGTTTTTGAATGCATGGATTGCTTTTAGAGATCACACACTCTACTGGCAGGTGAGCCCCCATGCTTGGGTTCACTCGGTTCTGAATGCTACTCCCAACTAAAAGACACTGAACTAAGTATACTAAACTGGTCTAGACTAATACTAAGTTTACTGGGTTTTCTTGATTTTTATAACTGACTGAGTTCTATTGAGTTTTGTAACTAACTAAGAGTACTGCTGATCGTGATATGACTGAGATTCTATAACAGAAATTGGCTCTATGCACACAGCTAAATTGTGGGGTTTTAAATACCTCCAGGACTCGATAGCATGAAAAATAAAGCATAATATACTATTGAAAATAATAACAATGTATAATTGTCCATAGTTCACTCACAGAGGCATTTAATCAATCTCTTGTAATGCATCTACTTATACATGAATGGTGAATACATGCTATTATGTTATAATGACAATATTTCATTCACATAGGCATTTTATCAAACATATGGGAGATATGCTTAGGTTATATGATAATCAATACATATAGTTATAATGTCTAAATAAATCAACTTGGAAATTAAAGGGTTTATCATAAAAATTGTATAATTATCATATACAATGATTAATTTCATAAAAGTTTGTAATTTAATCATGGACTAAAACAAAAAAATAGCATGAACATGAATTCAATTCAATTCAAGCATGGAAGTTCATAATTCAATAATCTTGTGTTTTGAAAATGGATTCGTGCACTCTATGGGTGAAAGGAACCCATAGATGAACACCTAACACACATTAATTTATGAGTATCTTAAAGTTCTTGGTGAATCCTTTGAGATTCCTCTTGTTTTCTTGAAGCTAGGGTTTGTAGTTTTGAGAGAGAATGCTTTTAATTTGGGGATAAATTGAGTGAGTAATTACTTAAAATGTTTTTAGGGATTAAATCCTATATCTGGGCATGTTAAAATCATGGGAAAAGACTATTTTAACCCTAGACAAAACATTTAGTTTCCGTTGAAATTTTCCAAAATTGGCACCTGGCGTGACACGGCGCTATCGCGCTGTGTCTCTGGAAATTGCCAACTAGGAAAATGCATGGTGGACCAATGCGGTGGTATCATGTTACCACTTTGGTTGGGACCTGGAAGTTCACCGCGACGCGGTGGAATCACGTTGGTACACTGGAAATGGATAATTATGAAAATAAGTTGTGGCACAACACACTTGTGTCGCAGTATCTCACAGTAAACTGATGATTACCATTTTGACATATTCCGCGACGTGCTACTGGCCTGAATGATTGTGTTTAATGATTGAAACTTAAAATATCCATAACTTTTTACCCGGTAATTGAATTTAGACGAATTTTATATCATTGGAAAGATAATTCAATTTCCTATGCAATGGCAGGCTCTAAACTGAAAAATATTGAGCGTTTCAAAAATTTCATATTGGATAACTCATGAATTGAGAGTTAAGTTAAGCTTGAGAAATAAGGGGTATTACACATATATATACACATATCTCTGTTCTAAAAACAAGCTATTGAAGGGGTATAATTTTCTCAATAAAATCAAAACAATAGCAACAACCCTATATATTTATTTTTCTCGTAGTTAAACACAAAACATTATGAAATAAACTATCATACACCTAAAAATATTGGCTCTACTAGTAACAGGACTTTGGGAAAAATAGATACGGCAAGAAAAACCCAAACAGGACATTAAGACCCACATGTAGCCCACCCTAATACTTCAAGCCACTACAACATAAGAGAGTTAGGAATATACCAGTGGCACTATAGTCGTGGATATCTGACGTCAATCATGAACACAAATACAAATAACAATATACCTTGGGTTTCCTCTCGAGCACCGCCTGAGTTAAACATCACAACCTGATAGATCTTGGTTGGTTACTCAAACTTCTCCAACAAGCCCACGACTTCTTTGATTACTCAGACTTTGTCAAGGTAGCCCTAAGAGTTGACCTCTAATTTTCTCTTTCTAGTTTGAAATTATGAATTTCACCCCTAATTATTTTTCTAATTTTTTTTATGCTCATGGGGCAGAGCTAACAAAACAAAGGACCCAAGAAATAGATGTGGCATGTTGTATTTTTTGGACCTTACATGAGGAATGTAATTCTTTTATTCTGGCTCAACTAATTCAAGAATATAACCATATGTTTCCTCCTTCTTGCACTCTTTTTAGGTTTAGATAGCTCGATTAAGATCTTACTGTCCAAACATAATGTGGAAAAAAGCTTTGAATGAGGTCTAATACGCCCCTACTCAGGAATTGCACTCTTATTTACATCCCCATATAAATCTAGTATGTTATTCTTAATAGTGACACTATCCATAAGAGTATAAGCAATTTTAGACTCTTCTAATTATATCTCCATTGGCTTTCCAAAAGTTTTTATGTCTTATACCACCCATAACTAAGTTGTTGGGTATTACATGCAGCAACTTTTGCATCCAACTCTACTTGTAAGTGGTAAATATCTACGCCAAACCTATCAACCTTTTAAAATTCTCATGATTGTTGTTGGCAAGTTATGTTAGTTTTTCCAATAGGATATCCTCATGTTCACACACTATATCTGCCACACTCCTATCATACCGCACCCTATCAAAAGAATAAGTATCAATAATCAAGAAGTTTTCATCACTCAATAATTTCGTTGGCCAAGTTGTCATATTAAGAAAAGTAGGCATACACTAGCACATTCCCGAATAAGAATAGAAAAGAAAAACCTAAAAACTTCAACACAAAGGAAACTAAGTAAGCATTTCATACACACATGGCATAGGGTTGCATCACATACTACAACCTATTTGGCTCATGAAAATATTAGCTATGATTATTTTGTTCCTATTCCTAATAGCATGATGAGATTCATAGTGGTCACATATATATACACATCACACAAAACAAAAAAAATTATTTTGGAGGGATATCATTATTCTAACATAGTTAAGTATAAACAAACAAAACACATCAACTTCTCGTAGGTACTTATTTATCTCCTAGTTAGAAATAACACAAACCAACACAAAATAAAACACAATACAATATAATATTTCCTAGATGTATCAGTTATAATATTATATTGCGGCCAACGGGAAAAGAAGCATGATAATAAAAAATCATTGTAGCTGTGGTACACCTCCACCCCCAACATAAAGCCTATGCACTATTCCTAGTGCATCTAAAAAGTACAAACAAGGAGTGAAGACATAACTGGGTGCACTAGGCACCTGGTACTGACATCTCAGAAATGGGGGCCTCAAAATAGGCCCTATTCTCATCAGTTATGGTTTCAGTAATGATTGGGACACTCACACTAAAAGTGTCATCGATGGTGGTCAGTGCTCTCAATGGTATCCTTAGAGAAAAACCAGTACCCTTACTCTAATATCCTGCAGTTACACCTATTGTATTCACTACTCGGGAGCTATTGACTCCCACCCCCATCTGATAGTCCTGTGCAGACTGAACACTAGCTACCTTAGCCACCTTTATATCATCCTTCTCTTTTTTTCTCTTTTACTTCTTCTTCGGTATCTCACCACCTTCTGCCTCAACAATTTTTCTTCCTTTTTTATGACCTAAATATCTAACACCTCACCAGCTGGGATCTCCTCAATGATAAGAGCCCAAAGAGTGGCCAACTCCTTATTCATATTCGCCAGATCTGGGGCATGAATGCCTGCCAGCTTTAGGCTAATCCATAGCTCAAACCTATCAAATAAAGCTCTACACAGTTATAATATCCCTCAGAATTTCTCTCTTAATCCATAGATGTATTTCATATTCAATTTATATCACTCTATGCTTAAGTGTTAAAAATCTCTTCAGCACATCAGTCAGGAATGCTTATGGGACTAGAACATATCCAGCAAGAGATGGCCTAGAAGTGAATGACCTTATAGTAAGAGGTGGGTTCCTAGTTTGAGAAGTACCAACTATATATGTAGAGGCCTGAGGCTTGAATTAGGATGTCTCACTGGGGGTATCACCAATATCAATGAACCTTGGAGTATCAATACCATGCCCTTCGACCTGAAATGCTTCATAAAGTAAAGTGGCCCCCAGATTTTCCTTTAAAATTGGGTTAACCAAATATTGTATGAGGCCCAAATTTACAGTCCTCTAAAAAAACAAACACTGATCGACACTATGAATCTTTGGTACACCCTGATCTAAATAATGTCATGTTAACAGATATGGGAAGGCTAAAGTGGTATATGTTCTTAACTCCCAGTCACTAATATCTCTAGAAATAATATTGGCTATATTGATCTTATATAACTCTATGATGCCCCCAACCATGGCTGATCTATCAGGACTCAATATATTGTCTCCCTTGGTGAGACTTAGCCTATGATATACCTGCATCTACCAAGCTTTCGCAACAAAATTTAACGAGCCTTTTATGATCCACATCAAAAGGAAAATCAAACAAGGCACCTCCTTCCATGCCATAGACATTATACCTGTCATCCACCTAAAGTGGGTAAACTCATCTTCCAACCTAATCTACTTTATCTTCAGTTTTTCCATTTTGCCTATTCGGTGATCAATCTAAACAATGTTTGCTGACAGCTGGAAGTTTGGACCATGGTAAAATATGGAAATAGTCTGTGTTGAGATGTTCACCCAAACACCTCTAATTAAAACTGATAATACAAGGTCATCATCCTTTTACAACTTCCCCTTTGCATAAACCTACTTCAAAATCATCTGGTAGGAGATATAATTTTCTCTGCTAATGCCGAGATTCAACATCCTAGAGCCCTTGTCATCCACTCAAAGTGATACTATCTTAAGCACGCCTCAAATTTAGGCATCTTAGATATCCAATAGTAATTAGCTTGGTTTCTAAGTAAAACCTATTTTTAGGTCTTTAGGTGGTAGGGTGATCACACTATCTCACTCCTACAAGTCATGCAACTTAGTTTCCCTTCATTGGTTAATGATAAGGACCTAGGCAGACTCAATTTTGTAGTGGCTCAATAGTTGGGGTTGTAGGTGGTATCTCCATCGAGCAAGTACTGGACTCACTCTCCTTATTTTTTTCATAATTCCACCACTTATTCTCTAACCCTTCATCTTTTGACTCACTGTTGGACACATTATTAGCTTCCTCATTCTCATCCTTGGGGCCAGACTCTAACTCATTGCCCTTTTCTGATTAGGACAATGAGTATGATTGTGTTTGGCTAAGGTTTTTCATCCTTGGCTTTATTGGTGGAGGTGATTTTTTTGATTTCTAAACCTTGGCACCCCAAGGTAGCCTCTTCCTTGGCTCCACCACCCCCATAATTAGATGTTTTTTGACTGATCCACTTGAATTATCATCAGTGGCTTCATCCATGAGATGACGATTAGCAGGGTAGGCTTATTTATTTAGGGTTTTCTTTGTGGTATCTGCCTTGGGTGCCATTTATACCTATTGAAGAACCCATGTTAGTTTGAGTCAGTTGGGCACCTTTCCCAATGGCTCTCTAGTTTATGGATTAGGTAAGGCTTTGTTAGAATCATTATCAGATTCTGATTGTGTTGAGATTTCCAGTATTATGGTCGTTTGGATCTAGTATTATCTTCGTATTTCCTTTCATGTGATATCACTATGCTAGTGTTTGATTATTTCATCTTGAAATGACTATTATAAATAGAAATAGGCTCAAAGGGTTAGCTTAGGGATACTTGTAGCCTTAAGCACCGTGTGACATCCTAGGAGGTGATTTTGGGTCATTACATAATGACTATATATTTCTTCTGTGAGGGGTTTAATGCCCTACTGGCATAGAAGATCAAAAAACATGCAAGGCCACTTTACTAGCATCATACATAACCTCAAAAATTAAAGACCAATCATAGGATACAACAATGGGAGCCTAGATCAACCACTCCTTAAGGCACTCAAAGGATTTGAGACTTGCATCATAGAATACAAATTTCACCTCCTTCACTAAAAGCTTCCACAAAGTAGTAGCAATTTTAGAGAAGTCCTTGGTGAACCTCCTATAAAAGCCAGCATGACCCAAAAGACTTTGATTACATTTAACTGATATCGGAGGAGGCAATTCTTTAATTACCTCTATCTTCACTCTATCTACCATAATATCTTGCTTTGTGATTTTGTTATCGAGAAATACCTTTTTCACCATAAAATGGCACTTCTCCTAATTCAGTACATGATTGCACTCCTTACATCTTTGGAGTGTGTTTACTAAATGGGCCAAACAATCATCAAAGGTGTCCCCAACTACCAAAAAATCATCCATAAAAACCTCTATAGTGTCCTCCACCATGTTAAAAAATATTGATATCATAAATTGCAAAACGGTGCTAGGGGCATTGCATAGTCCAAATGACATCCTCTTGAATGCAAAAATCCAATAAAGTCCAGTAAAAGTTATCTTTTCTTGATCCTCGGGAAAAATAAAATTTTAAGTTTATCTGAAGTACACATTACGAAAATAATACTAACCCCTGCCTGCTAGTCTTTCAAGCATCTGATCCATGAATTAAATAAGAAAATGGTCCTTTAGAGTCCAAGTATTCAACTTCCTACAATAGATGCATACTCTCCGTCTAGTAACTGGTCTCATGGGCACCAATTCATTCTTCTCATTTGGGACCATAGATATCCTACCATATTAGGTAAACATTAAATCAAGATGACTTACTTGCTTTCTGTAATGGGGTAAACCACTTTAGTATCTAACCACTTGATGATCTTTTTCTTCCCTACCTCCTGCATAGAAGGATTTAACTAATACTGGTGTTTGATGATTAATGATGTTTTAGCTTTTGATAGAACATTATGCATCTTTTTCTTAGGAAAATTACATGTTTCAAGAAACGAAGGTTGCATTAAATGATGGGTTTTAGTGTTTCAGGGTAAAGAGGTAGCTAAAGGAAAAGACTCAGAAAATTTATAGAAAAACACTTCAGATTGTCAATATGGTGGACCACCAGTTCTGCGAAGGATCACCAACTTAATTTTAAGATCCAAAAAAAATACATGATTTCAGAGGAATGAGCAAAAGCATAATTGGTCGACCACCAGTATTGCGATGGACCACCATTTTAGCCATTAGCGCTAAACCAAAACTAGTATCTTGAGAAATCCAACGATGGCTCATATGGTGGACCGTCAGTCTTGAAACGGACCACTACTTTGGCCGTCAGAGCTATCCAGAACATGTCTCTAAGAGTCATCAGCGACAGCCTAAGTGGTGGACCACCAGTCTTGTGATAGACCACTACTTTGGCCGTCAGTGTTCTCAAGAACGTGACTCTCCAGGATCAGCAGGGACGACTTATATAGTGACCTTTAGCCTTGTGATGGACCACCACTTTGTCCATCAATTTGGGAACATTCTTTTTAAATTTGAATTTTAAATCTCTTTAATGGGGGAACATATAAATACACAGTTTTAGGTTTTATTAAGGATCTTTAATTTTTTTATCTTCTAAGATAGTTTTCCATACTTAAAACATATTGTACGTTGTTTTTCTTTGATAATCATTCTAGAATTGTGGATCTAGATTCCATTATCATTATCTCCATTGAATATTGAAGGACAATAATTATGACTTTTGTAAGTAAATTTTGAATTAGTCTATGAATAACATAATGACTTCTTCTCTTTCTATGATGGAGATGGGTGGCTAAGCTCCCATAATTAGGGTTATGGGAGCCTTAATGTGAATATTTGATTGGGGGTTGTGAATCTAGTAGATTCCCATGATTAATTAATATTGCATAAACCCTTCTTCACTTTAATGACATTTCTTGGTTGCAAACTTGAAAAGTTATCCCAAGAACAATACTTTTTCAAAAACAAAAGTCTATGTTGGGAAAATAAAGTGTTTACATAAATCTAAAGGATTTAACTTTTGGATAGAGGGTAGATGGCTTAGTCAGATAAACACATGTGAGAATATAGTTAAATAAATAATATGTTCCTTCAGTTTGAAAGAATTATGTGATAAGCTACTTATTTAGGCTGAGAAACTAATGGGTAAACCATAGAATTCAATTACTCTTGCAATTAGAATTGTATATTAGGAATTCAAAATAGTTCATAACCCTAGCTGCTTAAGCATCTTGGTAACCATAACTCTTGTTTGACTACTCATACTGAATTACTATTTGCAATACAATCAACATTTGGATTACTTTCCTTGACAAACATTTGAATACAGTTGATCAATCAGAAAGCCCACTTTATTCTGGAACCCTTTATTAACAGTCTAATAGCTACCATAATACTTAATGAGCACAGTATTCCTTATGGGATTCGACACCCAACCCAATTGGGTTCTATATTTGACAGCGACCGCTTATACTTTCTAACAAGAGTTGTAATTTGGGCATATCAAATTTTGGCATAGTTACAGGGAAATACGGTTGTAAATTAATTTTGTGCTTGTTAATTGACCACTGGTAAAGTTTACCAAATCTAACCTTTGTTTGTTATTTTTGATTTGTGAAGGTTCGTTATTATTTATGCAAAGTACATAAAGATTGGGTGCAACATTATTAATAGAACATCCGGAACCGTAGTTAATTGGTAGAACGACAGACCCTCAAGAAACTGAAAGACTAGCCTCTATGGCTAGAGCCTAGATTGATCAACAGAATGACGTTCAACCTACACATCATAATAATCCTGATAATGATGATTTAGAGGATGTGGAATTGTTAGATCCTGCTAACCTAAGGCATGCAGAGAATGTAGTTGTGCCGGTGAATGAGAATATAAATAGAAATCATCCTTTTAGAGCAAGGCAAGACCGTCATCCTATGCAATTTGATCTTAATGATGATGATGATGGAATGGATGGAGCAGGTGCTACTGGAGCTATTATTCCTCCACCTCTTGCACCAGGAGCTAAGTTTAATATTACAAGCATGATGATTCAACTCCTCTGTCTAAAAGTGTTGTTTGGTAGACTCTCGGGGGATGATCCTAATATGCATTTAGTGAACTTTGTCACTATTTGCAAATCCATTGATAACCCATGAGTGGGACAAAATGCTATCCGACTATGAACTATGGCTCAATAGACTGACTCCTGATTCTATAACCAACTGGAGGCAGTTGAAAGAGGGTTTCCTAGAAAGGTTCTTTCCACCTTCTAGAAAGGTACAGTTGAGGGATGAAATTAATAACTTCTAGCAGCTCCCCACTAAAGCTCTTCATGAGACCTGGGAGAGGTTTATAAAAAAGCTGATCATTTATTGGAATCTAAACTCTATTACGAAAGCCATTTGTGGATAATGCTGCAGGAGGATCATTTGTGGATCTCAATTTTCTAGATGCCTCAGAGATGCTTGATTTAATGACCAAAATGAGTAGAGCTTGGAATACTAGGGATGACGTGGTAGCAAGCCCTACTGTGTCTGGTGGTATGACTACAGAGAAATGCAAGAAGGAGGAGAAATATTACCAAGATATGGTACACCTAAAGATGAAAATGGATTTGTTGACCAATCATTTATTATTTGGAAAGACTGAGAAAGTAAAAGTTGTAGGATCCAAAGGCAGAGATGAGTCTGATTTGGAAAAAGAGGTATACTATCTAAACAACCAGGAGGTTTCCGTAGAAATTGCCAAGGTAACAAAGGTTGGAACTATTACGACAAAGCTGGTTATAAAGATATGCACCAAGGGAGTTGGAATAATAATATTGATAGGAGTGGACTGTATGTACCTCCTAAAAGTCATGATAATGCTACCACCTACTCAGTAAAAATATCCATGGAGGACATAATAGAGAAATTATTAAAGAGAGCTGAGACGACCAACTCTAGGATTACTACCATAAAGAGTGATTTGTCTTCCATGAGTCAGTTGGTGAACTGATACTCTACAGTTATCAAATAGTTAGAGTAGAAAATGAGACAACTCTCAGCAATATTGAATCAATGGAAGAGTAGAACTTTACCAAGTGATATAATTCAGAACCTTTGAAATGACAGACCTTGGATTGCAATTACCATACGGAGTGGTAAGGTATTACCAGTCCCTTTTATGGGAAAAATTATTATTGAAGAGGTGATCAAAAAAGATGTCGAGCTTATAGAAAGTAATGTTGTAGAGTCTAAGAAGTAGGATGACATTAATGTTCCTTTTAATCATCAGCTGGGTGATGGATTCGAAAGATTGAAAGACAAAGAAAAGGAAGCAGTGTTAACTTCTCTACTACAACCACTGCCTTCCATTCCTCATAAATTAAAGAAGAAGGATGAAGACACAAAGTTTGGAAAATTTATGACCATGCTTAAGCAGTTGACGATCAATTTGCCATTAGTGGAGGCATTGGAAAAAATGCCTGGGTATGCGAAGTTCATGAAATACCTTGTTACGAAGAAGATGACGGTTATCTATGAGCCGTTGGACAATCTGCATCATTGTGGTTCTATCCTCACAAGGTCTTTGGTGCAGAAGAAGGTAGACCAGGGAGCATTTACTATCCCATGCACTATTGGGCCTCTTGATGTTACAAAAGCTCTATGTAATTTGGGAGCTAGTATAAAATTGACGCAGCTTGCTATTTATAAGAAATTGGGTTTAAAACATGAGACTTGTTATGGAGAACACGTCTGTGAAGTAGCCCGTAGGGATTTTACATGATGTACTTATAAAGGTTGCTGATTTTATATTTCCTTCCGAATTTATAATTCTTGATTGCGAAGTGGACTTTGAAGTACCCTTAATTTTGGGTAGGCTGTTCTTAGCAACTAGGAGAGTGCTAGTTGACCTGGAGTTGAATAAGCTAAAATTAGGCTCAACAGGAAGCAGATTAGTTTTGAAGTGTGTAAATCTATGAAAAAAAAGGAGATGAGTGTCTTCTTGATTATTGATGTATTCTATGAAGATGAGTGAGATGTACCAGTTAAGGATAGGTCTTCTATGGAGACCATGGCTGGTATGGTTGAACTTGAAAGCAAGAGTGTTAGTGCTTCCAATGTGGCTGGACTAGGAATAAAGCATTTTCTTGATTCAACAAGTGAAGTAAAGAGGTATCAACAAGGTATCATAACGAATTCTAAGAAGTCAAGATAATGAAGTTGTGCCACGATGTTAAATCAAGCGTTGCTTAGGAGGAAACCCAAGGTGTTTTGTTCTTTGTATTTGTCATATGTGGTTGACATCAGATCTTCACACCTATGGTGCCACAATTATGTTTCAAACTCTCTCATTTTGGTTTGATACATTGGGGACAGTACATGATTTTATGTTGAGGGTGTATGAGGCTACTTTTGGGTGTTGATGTCCTTTTGGGGGTTTTGTTTTCGTGTCTCTTTTCCCCGAAGTCTTGTTCCTAGCAGAGATGGCATGTTTAGGCATATTGTGTTTTATTTTTTGATGTTTTTTGGTGAACTGGGAGAAAAATAAGTATCTAGGGCAGTTGTCATATTTTTGTTGATTTCTGGGACAAATGATAAATACCTCTCCAATTGTCTATTTTGTAACTGTATGATATGCATCTATATGCGACTATTGTGAATCTTTTTATGGAATTGGTATTAGGGACACAATGATCATTGGTAATGATTGCATAACCCAGTTAGGTAGTAGTTTGTGATATACCTTTGTGCCAAGTGTGCGTGAGATATTACCAAGTTTCTTTGTGCGTTAAATCCAGAACTTGCCTTGTTAGTCTTTCCTAAGTTGTAGGAGAATGGTTAGAAAAGGATCATAGGCCATTATTTATATTAGTCCACTTTTAGCCTAAATGTCCTTCCATGCGTGAATGATTTCCCTTGATCTCGATTTTTAGCCTGTATGCCTATTTTTCTTGTAGACCTATCACCTTCTTATTTGTATCACAATGAACTTGTTTTAGCCCTGGTCCTTTTTGGACAATGTGCACTTTAACTTAGGCAAATAGCCTAAGTTGAGGGTGGCTATTATAGGGGTATGTGATGTAAAGTGAGTATGAAGAAAGGTAAAATAAGAGAAAAGATTGCAAGGCTAGGTGCAGTAGAAAAAGAATAAGAAAAGAAAAGTTGTGACAAAAAAAAAATGAAAGACTAAAAGACTGTACCCATCCTGAAGTTGCTTTAATATAGAAAGGGAGAAATAAGTTAAAGGTTAATAAGTGAGACTCCAAAAGTTAGTGTATTACCGAGGAGGCCTAGTCACTTTAAATATCTTTACGTATCATACCATCCTCAAGCGTGCGTTACATGCTGAAGAAAAGTCCTATAGTGATCCTAACATACTATCTGAAAGATTAGGTGATGAAAATAAGGGCAAGCTTATGGTATTTGACATACATTGATTGGAAATTCTTTCTGAGAGTGAGTGTCTCTTAACCGCCCCCGCATTGAGATGCTTGATTTCATATATAAGTGAGGAGGGACTTCTTCATTGTAAGGGCACATGGGTTGTATTGTTGGCTGCTTACTTTTTTAGGTAGGGCAACTTGTACATATGCGTGGTTGTTTATTGCTAATATGATGCCATAGCTTGATTTCTTTGTGTCACATTGTTGACTTTCATTAATATACACAGTTGGGTTTAAAGTGATTGAACTTGGAGAGGGTAATGTGTTTGAAATAAAATTGATAATTAACTGTCATAGGTATCTTATGATTCTCTTGGTTAAGCATCGCAGTATGGTATTATGTAGTTGCATGAGGACATGCAATTGTTTTAAGTTGAGGGTGTTGCTGTTCCGTCTTTTGATGAAACATTGTCCATCTTTTTCTTGGGAAAATTTCATGTTTTCATGGAACCAAGGTTGCATTTAATGCTAGATTTTAGTATTTCAGGGTAAGGAGCTAGCCGAAGGAAAAGACTCAAAAAATTTACCGAAAAACATTTCTGATGGTTAATATTGTGGACCACTAGTTCTGCGGTGTATTACCAACTTAACCGTCAGACCCAAACAAAAACCTTGATTTTATAAGACTCAACGACGACCCAATTGGTGGACCACCAATCTTACGACGGACCACCACTTTGGCTGTCAGCGCTAAACAGAGCCTGGCATCCTGAGACATCCAGTGATGGCTCATATAATGGACCGTCATTTTTGCGATGCATCACCACTTTGGCCATCAGAGCTATCCAGAACTTGTCTCTCAAGAATCATCAGCAACAACCCAAGTGGTAGAACGTCAGTTATGTAACGGACCACCACTTTGGCTGTTAGTGTTATCCAGAACGTGACTCTCTAAGATCAACAATGACGACTCATATGGTGGACCTTCAGCCTTGCAACGGACCACCACTTTGGCCATCAACTTGGACACATTCTTTTTAAATTAGAATTTTAAATCTCTTTTACGGGAGAACATATAAATACCCAGTTTTAGGTTTTATTAGGGATCTTCAGTCTTTGAATCTTTTAGGAGAATTTTCCATATATAAAACATATTGTCTGTATTTTTTCTTTGAGAATCATTCCATAATTATGGATCTAGATTCCATTATCATTTTCTCCATTGATGATTGAAGAACAATAATTGTGACTTTTGTAAGTAAATTTTGAATTATTATGAATAACACAATGACTTCTTGTCTATCTTTGATGGAGATGTGTGGCGAAGCTCCCATAACTAGGGTTATGGGAGCCTTGATGTGAATAGTTTATTGGGGGGTTTTGAATTTAGTAGATTCCCATGATTAATTGATATTGCATAGACCCTTCTTCTCTTTAATGACTTTTTTTGCTTGCAAACTTGAAAAGTGAGTCCAAGAACAACATTTGTTCAAATAGAAAAGTGTTTGATGGAAAAAGAAAGGGTTTACATAAATCTAAAGGCTTTAACATTTGGATAGAGGGTAGATGCCTTATCCGGATTAACCTATGTGAGAATATAGTTAAATAAATAATACGTTCCTTAAGTTTGAAAGAATTAAGGGATAAGCTACTCATTTAGGTTGAGAAACTAATGAGTAAACCGTAGAATTCAATTACTCTTGTAATTAGAATTGTTCATTGGGAATTCAAAATAGTTCACAACCCTAGCTGCTTAAGCATCTTAGTAACCATAACTCTAGCTTAACTACTCATACTGAATTACTATTTGCAATACAATTGACATTTGGATTACATTTCGTGACAAATATTTGAATGCAGTTGATAAATCAAAACCTACTTTATTCTGGAACCCTTGATCAATAATCTAATAACAACCACAATACTCAGTGAACACAGTATTTCCTGTGGGATTCGACATACAACCCAGTTGGGTTCTATATTAGACAGTGACCTCTTACACTTTCTAACGAGAGTTGTAATTTGGGCATATCAAATTTTTGGTGTCGTTGTCGGGGAATACGGTTGTAAATTAAGTTTGTGTTTATTAATTTATCATTAAACAAGTTTCCTTCATTTTACCTTTGTTTGTTGTTTTTGATTTGTGAAGGTTAGTTATTGTTTATGCCAAGTACACAGAGATTGGGTGCACCATTATTACTAGTACATCCAAAATCGCAATTAATTGGCAGAGTGGCAGACCCTCAGGAAGATGAAAGAATAGCCGCCATGGCTAAAGCCCAGATTGATTAACAGAATAATGGTCAACTTGCAGGTTGTCCTTATCCTAATGATGATGATTTGGAGGATGAGGACTTGTTAGATCCTGCTAACCCAAGGTGTGCAGAGAATGTAGCTATGCCAGTGAACTAGAATGTAAGCCAAAATCATCCTTTCAGAGAAAGCCAAGACCGTCTACCTGTGCAGTTTGATCTTAATGATGAAGAGGATGGAATAGATAGAGTAGATGCTACTTGAGATAATATTCCTCTACCTCTAGCTCCAGGAGATAAGTTTAATATTATAACCATGATGATTCAATTCCTCCATTTGAAGGGGTTGTTTGGTGGATTCCCGGGGGATGATCCTAATATGCATTAAGTGAACTTTGTCACTATTTGTAAATCCTTTAATAACCCGGGAGTGGGAAAGAATGCTATCCAACTACTCTTTTTTCCATTGTCTCTTTCTAGAGAGGAAACACTATGGCTCAATGGACTGACTCCCGATTCTATAACCATCTGGAGGCAGTTGAAAGAGGCTTTCCTAAAAATGTTCTTTCCACCTTCCAGGAGGGTAAAGTTGAGGGATGAAATCAATAATTTTTGGCAGCTCCCCACCACAGTTCTTCATGAGACATGGAAGAGGTTTAAAAAGAAATTGATGCAATTCCCAAACCATAATATGATAGATAGTCATTTGACGGAGACTCTTTATTGGGATTTAAACTCTATTACAAAGCCTGTTGTGGATAATGCTGTAGAAGGATTATTTATGGATCTCACTTTTCCAGAGGCCTCGGAGATGCTTGATCGGATGATCGTATTGAGTAGAGCTTGGCATACTAGAGCAATGCAGAAAGAAGGAGTAACTTGACCAGGATATGACACACTTGAAGACACAAATGGATTTGTTGACCAAGCATTTATTTTTTGGAAAGATTGAGAGAGTGAAAGTTGTAGGATCCCAAGGCAGAGCTTAATCTAATTTGGAAGAATAGGAAAAATATCTAAACAATCATGGGGTTTCTGTGGAAATAGCCAAGGGAACCAAGGTCGAAACTATTACGACAAAACTGGTTATAAAGATAGGGACCAAGGGAGTTGGAAGAATAATGACAGGAGTGGACTGTATGTACCTCCTGGAAGTCACGACAATGCTCCCACCAGTTCAAGCAAAATGTCCATGGAGGACATGATGGAGAAACTATTTAAGGGAGTTGAGGCGACCAAATCTGGGGTGACTATCATGAAGAGTAATTTGTCTTCCATGAGCCAGTTTGTAAACTCACATTCTACAGTTATCAAATAGTTGGAGCAGCAAATGAGCCAACTCTCAGCAGCATTGAATCAGAGGAAGAGCGGAACTTTGCCAAGTGATCTAGTTCAGAACTTTTGAAATAATGGATCTTGCATAGAAATTACCACACGTAGTGGTAAGGTATTACCAGGCCTTTTTGTGGGCAAAGTTGTTATTAAAGAGGTGATCAAAGAAGATGTTAAGCTTGAATAAAGTAATCTTGTGAAGTCTGAGGAGCAAGATAACATTGATAAGCAATGATACCACGATGGTGCACATTATTAAAGGGATCAAAACACACCATCTCAAAATTCATAGTTACAAATTGTTTTGTAGGAACTCAATATCTATCTATAACGCCCTGGAAAATGGGTCCCAGAGCGTCACACGCTGCTTGAGGCTACGAGTAGCCCCAAGGTAACGCTTTGAGCCATTTTCATTCAGTTCAACACAAATCAATGGGGTTTCCATAAATAACCCTCAAATATCAACAAAGTAATCATCATCCAAGAATAAAAGAATTTCAGAAAGATAACAAAATATGACTTATTAGTCAACTCCCAACATCTATACTAGTCCGACAAGCCTCTAAGAAAATCAATAAAACCAGCGAGCCATTGAGACATGCCCCAACTGAGTCATACTCAGTTATCAAATGTAAACGATTTTGTGAAACCAACATCAGAAATCACGTCCTCGGAACACGAGGACTCACCACAACAGAGGATGTAAAACAGTGTACCCAAAGAATCACTGTCGAACATAGAACTGAGCATTTGAACCTACATTCCAAGAAAATGCAGCCCACATCTAAAGATAGGGGTCAGTACCATGGAAAGGAACGAGTATATAGGGGTGTATGCAGTTGTATAAACATTATCATCATAAATATTTATAAGAAATATGCAGGATGTATGAAAGATTCACATAGCCCGAAGAAAATCATCATAATCATGAGAGGATGAAATAAGTACAATAACACTTGTGAGTCATCAAATAATTTGTCAATCACTTTCCGTTCATCAAGAATATCAATTCTCATAATGTAAATATCATTTAAATCTTTCGAAAGAATAACTTTCACAATTCTACTTTCAAATTACTTCACCATTCACCATAGACACAAGGAAACACACACACACTAAGAGATCCTATAATCGACATAAACCATGTGAGCTACATGGAATCGAACGTACAACCCATGTTGGGGGAGAGCCGTCCTATCCTTGCCATCGGAGTAGGACTATCGACATCAAATCCACAAAAACTAGTGATCACTATATAAATCAGCCTCAGGCTCACTCCTATGAGGGCATATAGTGCTAGGGAAGTAACGTTGCTTTATACCTCCCACTTGGTGCTAAAGATTTCTCCCGGACTTAGCTCAGATCATTTTAAAGAAAATCCACAACAAAACAATTTCAGTAATATATAAATATACATCGGGAGCCATCATGCTTCCCATCTATCAAAAATCAACCACGTTGTGGATTCTTTCACACTCGAGTTCAAAAAAACTCCATTAAGACCAAAAGGTTAAATCATTCAAAATATCTCAAATATTCAACATCAACATGCTTATAACACACACTTTATCAAAAAAAAACACAATTTCGAATGGGGATTCATGACCCAAATATCAAAATCATGATAAATATCGTTCAAGATTCATGCTTTATATCTCCAGGCATATAAATTCATCTTTAAAAATCATAAACATCAAGATTTCATAATAATCATCATTAGATATGGGTTCATGCTTTAAATTCGTAAATATCAAATAAAAATCATGCCTTTGTAAAGAAATTACTTTTGGGAACAAGAACGAAAGAGAGTTCTTGTTCAAAAAACCCAAATACCTTGGATGATGAACTTTAGATCGATACTCATTTTTGAGATGTTAATCGTTCCTTTGAATGATGGTTATTGGAGTTCTTGAACTAGGAACTTGAAATCTTGAATAAATTTGCAGAATTAATGGTGAACTTTGGAGGTTCTTGAAGTTGGATGTAGGATCTTAGGATTATCTTTTTGAGGGAATTTGATGAAATATAACATATAATGCTTCTAATAGGCTTTAATATAGGGTTTGGATGGATTTTGGGTGAGGGGCAATGACCACAATGCTTCTAAAAATAAAATAATTCTCGAATCTGTCCTTTGGTGGACTGCTTTGATAGTCTAAAGTAGATCAACCATAACTTTTTACTCCGATATCCAAATTGGATTAAACAAATTTCATTAGAAAGAGGACTCTCATATATTTCAGTTAATATATAGTATCTCACCTAGATCATTTTGTACGAGGAGTTATGATTGTTTGAAGTTGACCTTAAAATTCACTTTTGGTAGGCTGAAGTAGATCGACCATAAATTTTTTCTCCGATAGACAAATTGGATGAAACGAATTTCATCGGAAAGAGAACTCACAGAGCTTTCCATTGATATATAGTAGATCACCCATATCATTATGCACAAGGTGTTATTATCATTTAAAGTTGGACCAAAAATACACCAGGCCTCAGTACTTTTTCCCGCACGTTTTACTGTTCACTACTATTCACGTTCGATCGAAATGATCATAACTCGTCACTCGGGTGTCTGTTTTGGATGATCCACATATTGTTGGAAAGCTTATTCAATACTCTACGCAATGGTGGGTCATAATATAATACATTCTGCATGGAAAATTTATAATTCAATTTAGAAGATAGAACCCAACACATTTACACACAAAATTTCAACAAAAAATTTTCCGGGGTATTACATCATCCCCTATTGGAAACATTCATCTTCGAATGACACTAGACATGCCAAGATTAGATAGGGAATGGAGCACACATCTGAAACCATTCGTTAGACTCATCACCCCGTCGTTTTTCACTCCGAATGCAACATAGAATGCATAAATTCAAGAAACTACAGCTGAACACATAATAAATGACTGCTGAACTGCTGCAACTTTTATCAAAAGTGCATGATTTAGGAAAGAACGGTACCTTCAGCTTGATCGGAGTTTGCGGAAAATAGGTGCGGGTACTTGGATCGTATATCCGCCTCCGCTTCCCAAGTTGCACCCTCAACTGATTGGTTTTGCCATAACTCCTTGACCAAGGGAACTTCTTTGTTCCTTAGTCTTCGGACACTGAAATCAAGAATCTTAACAGGAATCTCATCAAAAGAAAGATTTTCTTGAATGCCAGAACTCACACAGGAATCAGTACCACAACATCGCTAATATGCTTTCTAAGCATGGAAACATGCAATATTGGATGAACTGAGGACAATTTGGAAGGCAACTCGACCTCATAAGCTACCTTACCAACACGACTAAGAATTTGTAAGGACCAACATAACGGGGACTAAGCTTCCCCTTCTTTCCGAAGCTCTTCACCCCTCTCATGGGTGAAATTTTTAGATACACTAGGTCACCAACCTCAAACTCAAGGTCTCTCCTTCTAACATCCGCATATGACTTCTGACGACTCTGTGCAGTTTTCAACCTTTCCCTAATCAACTTAACTTTTTCCGTAGCCTCAAATACCGAATCAGGACCACTCACAGCCACTTCAACCACCTCGAACCAACCTATGGGTGATCTACGCTTCCTCCTATATAAGGCTTCAAACGGAGCCATGCCAAAACTAGAGTGGAAACTATTATTGTAAGCAAACTCTATCAACAGTAAGTGATCATTCCAACTTCCCTTAAAGTCACATGCACAATCTCTCAATATATCCTCTAAGGTCTGGATGGTCCGCTCAGCCTGACCATCGGTCTGCGGATGAAAAAGAGAACTCAAAAGCACTTGGGTAGCAAGACCCTTCTGAAAAGCATTCCAAAATTGCAAAGTGAACTGAGTACCCCTATCCAAAATGATAGACAAGAGAACTCCATGCAGTCTGACTAGCTCTTGGATATACAATATAGCATAATCCTCAGCAGTACAAGAAGTATGAACAGGCAAGAAATGAGCAGACTTAGTCAACCTATCAACCACAACCAAAATGGAATCATGATGGCGTTGGGAAGGAGGTAAACCAATCATAAAGTCCATATTTATCTCTTCCCACTTCTAGGTGGGAATACTAAACTCTTGCATCATACCACAAGATGTTTGGTATTCAACCTTAACGTGTTGGCATGTTCCACACTTAGCTACAAACGCTGCTATGTCTTTCTTCATGCCAGTCCACCAATAGATTTCCCGCAAGTCTCGGTACATCTTAGTGGTACCAGGATGAATAGAATATCGCGCCCCATGTGCTTCAGCCATTATCCTCTGTCTCACATCATCAATATTCGAGACACACAATCTACCCTGTAAACTAAACACACCATCTCCACCTTGGGAGAAAACCTCCATTTTTTGGTCTGAGACTGACTCCTTCAGTCTGACCAAACTAGCATCTAAGTATTGCTTTTGCTTCACTTCCAAAACCAAGGAGGATTCGGAACTACTCTGAACCCCTATACTACCTTCAGAAGAGTCAAATAACCTAACCCCCAATCTAGCCAAACGATGTACATCGCGAGCCAACTCATTTATACCTTCTACCACATGTGAAACACTACCCATGGACACTCTACTTAGGGTATCTGCCACAACATTAGCCTTGCCCGGATAGTACAATACACTCATACCATAGTCTTTTAACAATTCTAACTATCGTCTCTGCCTAAGATTCAATTCTCACTGGGTAAACACATACTATAGACTCTTATGATCAGTGAAAACATCAACATGGACACCATACAAATAACGTCTCCAGATTTTCAAAGCAAACACAACAGCAACCAACTCAAGGTCATAGGTGGGGTAATTTTTCTCATAGGGTTTCAACTGTCTAGAAGCATAAGCTATCACTTACCCTTCTGCAACAATATGCAATCCAACCCAACTCTCAAAGCATCACAGTACACCACAAAACTATCAACACCATAAGGCAAAGTCAAAATAGGGGATGAAGTGAGTCGAGTCTTCAACTCCTAAAAACTTTTCTCACAAGTTTCGGACCACAAGAACTTCACTTTCTTTTGGATCAACCGAGTCATAGGAGACGCTATAGAGGAGAAAACCTTAACAAAATAGATGTAATAGCTAGCAAAACTCAAGAAACTTTGGATATTAGTTAGAGAAATAGGTGTAGGCTAATTTATAATAGCTTCGGTCTTTTGGGGATTAGCTCTAATACCCTCGGAAGAAATGATATGACCCAGAAAAGCAACTGACCTTAGCCAAAACTCACACTTACTGAACTTGGAAAACAACTTATGATCTCTTAGGGATTGCAAGACAGTCTCGAGATGATCAGAATGTTCATCCTCACTACGGGAGTACACCAGTATATCATGAATGAACACTATGACAAACATATCCAGATATGGTCTGAACACTCGATTCATAAGGTCCATGAAAGCTGCTAGGGCATTAGTTAACCCGAAAGACATAGCAAGAACTTAAAATGGCCATAACAAGTTTGGAAAGTGGTTTTCTGGATGTCACACTCCCTAACTTTGAGTTGATGATAGCCGAAATAAAGGTCTATCTTTGAGAAATAACTTGCACCTTGCAATTGGTCAAATAAATCATCTATTCTAGGAAGGGGGTACTTATTTTTTATGGTGACTTTATTCAGTTGGCGGTAATCAATGCACATACGCAAAGAGCCATCTTTCTTTCTCACAAACAACACAGGAGCACCCCAAAGAGTAATTCTGGGCCTTTTGAAACCCTTATCTAGTAGATCTTTGAGTTGATTTTTTCAAATCCTTGAGTTCTACAGAGGCCATACGGTAAGGAGGAATAGAAATGGGCTAAGTATCAGGAAGAAGATCAATCCCAAACTCTATCTCTCTATCAGGAGGTATCCCTGGGAGATCATTCGAAAAGACATCAGAAAACTCATTAATGACGTGAACAGATTGGAGAGTTGGAGTCTCAGATTTAGTGTCTTTGACTCTAACCAAATGGTAAATACTCCCCTTGGAAATAAGCTTTCTCGCTTTGAGGTAAGAGATAAAATGACTCTTGGGTGACACAGAATTCCCAGACCACTCAAACATGGATACACCCGGAAACTGAAACTTGACCATTCTGGTGCGACAATCAATAGAGGCATAAGAAGAATACAGTCAGTCCATACCCAGAATCTCATCAAAATCTACCATGTCTAACTCTATTAGATCAGCCAATAAGATTCTATGATGAGCGGTAACAGGACCCTTTTTATACACTTTCTGGGCAACAATCAAATCACCCACTAGGGTAGAAGCTAGGATAGGATCAGGAATAATCTCAGCACTTATTTCAAAATTCACAGCAATCAAAGGCATAACATATGAGAAACTGGATCCAGGATCCAACAAAGCATACACATCAAACTGAAATATATGAAGCATACCAATAACAACATTAGGAGAGTCCTCCTATTCCTGGTTGGATGGTAAAGCATAGAAACTATTCTGGCGCTACCCGCCAGCATTGCTAGAAGAGGTGCCCTAAGCTGGGGCTGGGCTGTTCGCTGGAACTGGAGCACTAACAGTCTGAGTCTAGGTTTGAGGTTGATAGTTACGACACCCTTGTCCATCCTGCGGACAATCTCTAACTCTGTGACCCATATCACCACACCGGAAACAACCCCTCTTCTTACCCCAACACTCACCCGAATAAGCCCTACCATACTTAGGACACAAGGGATGATTTGGCTTATTGCCAGAGCTGTACTAGGACCTGGATGCATATGATCTTCTACCTTGCTCCTTCCTATCTCTAGGCATGGGAGCACTAGCAGATGACGGTGCTGGCATAGATAAATAATCCTGATACTGAGGGCGACTCCCTTCCTGCGATCTAGTTTGACCCTGTTCGTGTTGCTTGGACCAAGCTCTCCTATTCTCTCTCATTATATATCTCTCTTTAACCTTTTCTGCCTCAAACTATTGGGCATGAGTCATCAGCCTAGAAAGATTCATCTCACTATTCAACATAGCAGACCTACACTCCTTAACCACATAACTAGACACTCCAGTCACAAACTTACTCATACTAGCCCGCTTATCAGCCACTAAGTCAGGAGCATACTTGGCCAACTGATTGAACTTTAGAAAGTATTCCCTAAAAGTCATAGAGCCCTGTCACAGGTTCATAAACTCTTCCACCTTTGCCTCCCTCATCTCCAAAGAGAAAAACTTATCCAGGAATCCATCCTGGAACTCTTGCCAAGTTGTAGAGATAGCTCCCTTACCTCTACCTTTCCTCCAAGGAACAACCCAATCATAAGCAAGGTCTTTCAACCTATACGCAGCCAACTCCACACTATGTTCCTCAGATATATACATCACCTGAGTAATCTTCCGTACCTCCTCTAAAAACAATTGTGGGTCCTCATCAGACTTGGACCTATAGAATTTTAGTGGATTCATGCGCATGAAGTCATGGATCCTAGTAGCAGCTGAATCACCTCCCTACTGCTGTGGAGCCGAGGCCGGGTTGGCCTGAACATTTGTAGAACAGCTTGGGCTAGTGCCTAAAATGCTTTCCGAAATTCAGCATGAGACACATTTTTATTCAAAGGGTCAGCGGGTTGAGGTTGCTGACAATCATTATTTCTTCTCGCTCAACGTAGAGGAATATTTCTGAAAAATGAGAGCACGAATCAATAGCAGAGAGAGACACTTTAAGAACGATAGACTTCTAAAAGAAATAATCATACTTTTTTCTAAAACGTCTTATAGCCTCTTACTCATAGATGTGGCGCGCTATACACCGATGATCAAGACTACTTAACGCGGCTTGTTAGACTCCCTAGGACACCTTAAAATCTTAGGCTCTGATACCAAGTTTGTAATACCTCAGAAAATGGATCCCAGAGCATCAAACGGTGGTTGAGGCTACGAGTATCCCCAAGCTAACCCTTTGAGCCATTTTCATTCAGTTCAACACAAATCAGTGAGGTTTCATAAAAAACTTCAAATATCAATAGAATAATCATCATCCAAGAATAAAAGAATTTCAAAAAGATAACAAAATACGACTTATTAGTCAACTCCCAACATCTATACTAGTCTGACAAGCCTCTAAGAAAATCAATAAAACCAGCGAGCCATTGAGACATGCCCAAACTGACTCATACTCAGTTATCAAATGTAAAAGATTCCATGAAACCAACATCAGACATCACATCCTCGAAACATGAGGACTCACCACAACAAAGGATATAGAACAGCATGCCCAAAAAATCACTATCAAACCTAAAACTAAGCACCTGAACCTACATTCCAAGAACATGCAACCCACATCCGAAGATGTGGGTTAGTACCATTGAAAGAAACCGAGTATATGGGGGTGTATACAGTTGTATAGATATCATCATCATAAAAATTTATAAGAAATATGCAGGATATATGAAAGACTCACATATCTCGAAGAAAATCATCATAATCATGAGAGGATGAAATAAGTACAATAACACATGTGAGTCATCATATAATTTGTCAATCACTTTCAGTTCATCAATAATATCAATTCTCATAATGTAAATATCATTTAAATCTTTTAAAAGAATAACTTTCACAATTCCACTTTCAAATTACTTCACCATTCACCATAGACACAAGGAAACACACACACTGGGAGATCCTAGAACCGACATAAACCATGTGAGCTACATGGAGTCCAACGTACAACCCACGTTGGGGAGAGCCATTCTATCCTTACCATCGGAGTAGGACTACTGATATCAAATCCACACAAACTAGTGATCACTATATAAATCAGCCTCAGGATCACTCCTACGGAAACACGTATTTCTAGGGAAGTAAGGTCTCTTTATACCTCCCACTCGATGCTAAAGGTTTCTCCCAGACTTAGCTCAGATTATTTCAAAGAAAATCCACAATAAAACAATTTTAGTAATATATAAATATACATCGGGAGTCATCATGCCTCCATCTATCAAAATCAACCACGTTGTGGATTCGTTTCATACTCGAGTTTAAAACAACTCCATTAAGACCAAAAGGTCAAATCATTCTAAATATCTCAAATATTCAACAACAACGTGCTTATAACACACACTTTCTAAAAAAAACATAATTTCCAATGGGGATTCATGACCCAAATATCAAAATCATGATAAATATCATTCAAGATTCATGCTTTATATCTCCACACATGTAAATTCATCTTTCAAAATCATAAACATCATGATTTCATAATAATCATCATAAGATATGGTTTCATGCTTCAAATTCATAAAAATCAAATAAAAATCATGCCTTAGTAAAGAAAATTAATTTTGGGCACAAGAACAAAAGAGATTTCTTGTTTAAAACCCCCACATACCTTGAATGATGAACTTTAGATCAATACTCGTTTCTTAGATGTTAATCTTGCATTTGAATGATGGTTCTTGGAGTTCTTGAACTAGGAACTTGAAATCTTGAATAAATTTGCAGAATTAATGGTAAACTTTGGAGGTTCTTCAAGTTGGATGTAGGAGCTTAGGGTTTTCTTTTTGAGGGAATTTGATGAATTATAACATATAATGCTTCTAATAGGCTTTAATATAGGGTTTGGATAGATTTGGGGTGAGGGGGGATGACCAATATGCCCCTTAAAATTAAATAATTCTTGAATCTGTCATTTGGTGGATTGTTTTGATAGTCTGAAGTAGATCAACCATGACGTTTTACTCTGATATCAAAATTGGATGAAACTAATTTAATTTGAAAGAGGACTCACATATATTTCCATTGATATATAGTATCTCATGTAGATCATTGTGTATGAGGATTTATGATCATTTGAAGTTGACCAAAAAATTCACTTTTGATAGGCTGAAGTAGATTGACCATAAATTTTTTCACAGACAAGTTGAATGAAACCAATTTCATCAAAAAGAGGACTCGAAGAGCTTTCCTTTGATATATAGTAGACCACCCAGATCACTATTTACAAGGAGTTATGATCATTTAAAGTTTGATCAAAAATACACCAGGCCTCAGTACTTTTTCCTGCATGTTTTACTGTTCACAATTGTTCACGGTTCAATCGGAATGTTCATAACTCATCACTCGGGTGTCCGTTTTGGATGATCCACGTATCGTTGGAAATCTTATTTGATACTCTACGCAATGGTGGGTCATAATCTAAGACATTCCACGTGGAAAATTTATAATTCATTTTAGAAGATAGAACCCAATACGTTTACGCACAAAATTGCAACGAGAAATTTCCTGGGGTATTACACTATCCTCAGCAACACAACTTCTTAAGTCACAAAATTATCTAAAAAAAATATTCTCGCTGGAAGCACCAATGGCATAAGTTCCAACACCTTTCTCTATCTCTCGAGTATGACACCCTTGGTTGGTAAGAGAGATTCGATTTAAGATTTCGATGCTAAATCCTAATATAGATTCATGAACACTCTGCCAGTAATAGTATCCGCCATCGTACTGGAACTACTGTACAAGTCATTATAGAAAATCTCCAGAAAACATCTCTTAGAAATTATGTGATTAGGTACCATCATAAAATTCTTCTTAAAAAAACCATGCCTTATATATTGGCTCAGAATGTAATTGCCTAAAATTCTAAATCTCATTTTTCAATTACAGTATTCTGGTAGGAGGGAAGAAATGTTCTAAGAACAACTTTCATAACTATTTCCAATTAGTAATAGACAAATGAAGTAGTTCCCTTAACCATAATGCCACTTCACCAGTTAGGGAGAATAGGAGCAACTTGAGTCTCAATGAATTATGCTCCACCCCAGGTATATTATATGAAGTGCAGATTCTAATAAATTTATGAGGTATATGTTTGTGTCCTCAGTTGATAGGCCAACAAATATACCTTTTAATTTTAATAACTAGATCATAGCACTACTAGTGTTGAGCTTTACCGCTGGGGCAAAGCAAGGGAAATGATGTATCCTATCTTGATAGAATCTACGTACCCTATGTCTTATTCTAGATCTTTATATGCTGGTAAATACTAAAGTAGGGGGTACAAGTGCTCTATGCCTTTTACCTCTATCGATTTCTGCTTGACGATCAACTTTCAATCTTTGTCTCGCCTCTAGGGATTCACGTTGGGCAACCTCATTATCCTTTCTAAAATTTGATACTAATAACCATGCAGTAGTTTGCTCAGCTATCTCTTGAATAACATGTTGAGGTGGGGGAGGCAATTCACATGGATTATCTTAAATCTTTTTTTGATGAGCTTCACGATCGTGGTCTGACATCTTACAATTTTGTTAGAGAATTCTTTCTGGCTCTAGATCAAGTGGGATCCAGGGATTGCCTTTACTCCTAGTACTAGGCATACACCATCATACACATCAAAAAAATAGAAAAGTAAAAGAAAATAACCTCAACTCCATAATCGTAATCCCTAAAAACAATGCTAAAATTTGATGTCACCCAAACTATACCCTATAAGAAGATACAATGCAATCGCTCTGAAGTTATAGTAACCCAGCTAGGTTGGGACTAATCCCATATGGAATAGATCTAATATGTCTCTTGAACTTGCTAAAGTAGTCGAAAGTGCAGAAAAGTAAATAGGGGGATTTTGTAGTAAGCAGTGAAACATAACAAGTCTTGATTGATTTCGGTTATAGTTAATCTAAGATGAATAATATGACTATGTTCCCCCTGGTTTTCTAAATCAATAGGTTTCTCATGCCCAATCCGAATATCTCACTATCTATACATATAGAATCTAACAAGCTAGGCATTACCAACCATCTTATGAATGCTTTGATAAATCCCACTCTTCACCTTGTGGCTCTCAGGATGTCCCCTTACAAACCCTTGTCTTTTATCCCAATTTAACTATTAACTTTTGGGTATCAAGTTATTAGATAAGGGTTGATAGCCTTGAATCATTGTTGTAGTCTTCTTTTCCCAATATTAATCTCTCTTATGAAGAAAAGCTCGAATACAGGTGGGTTTCCAATATTGCCCACTGCTAAGAAAATAATTAAACTGAAGAAGATCACAATGCAGGTGTAAAGAATGATCCAGAAGAATCTCTCATCCCATACTTTTTTTATTCAATCAGGGTTCCCATAACCCTAGTTAACAATCTTGCTGCTCATAATAAAGAACTCCCATAAAATTAAATGAAGAAAGAATTGGGATAGTCACACAACAATGGAAGAGTAAAATTCAAACTCTCAAATCAATTAATCAACCAAAAACCAAGAACACTAGAATTCCAAGATCAAAAGTCAATCTTAAAATTAATATATATTTGTGAATAATATGAGTGAGTTAACTCATACAAAAACATCAATGAAATACTTATAACGTCTTAAAATAGCATAAAAACCCTAACCAAAACAAACTAGGAAACTAAAGTAAGCAACTTATGACTTAGTCAATGAGTCATTGACGACTCATTGTCAGCATTCGTTACTCTCTTTTGCACTCAGTGATGATGACTTATAGTTAGAACCTATGAGTCATTGGCTGGACTAGTTGTCACTCTAGTAAATTTTTAGCTTCAGGGCATCCTTTACTATTGTCTGAATGACACATCATTATAAGTCATAGCCTATCATGAAAATTTATAGTCATCCTCTATTTTGATTGGGACTTCAATTAGGATATCTCAGAAATTTTGCCACTTTGCACAGAACGACCTTAGACTATGACTCTTTCTCAATCCTTACGATCCATAGCCGGTCTCAACTTTAGTCATGGATTCAGCAACCATCACTGTTATCACCATGACTTGGGCAAGAAGTCTATAGACACCCGATGACTCATAGTTTTGTAAGTAACTTTGATTTTAGTGCTTTTTCATCTTATTCTAATCCACATTACTTCCAACCTAATTTTTCTGTAACACACATAAAACACACATCATATCTAGCAAAATAGCCTAAGTATTTGCATATTTTCATAGTTTTAAGCTTTGAGAATGGTATAAAACTATGGAATACCACATATTCATATAGAGGATTTTAAAGATGTTTATTTTCTATCAGAAAAGCTAGTGCTTCAAGTATTGCCAGTATTTTCATATTGGTACCAATGTTTCATAAATAAATGTGATATGAGGATGTAATGCTCACAACAAACCAAAATATGAATATCCAATATACAACTAATATACCAACCATGTGAGCCAAAGATCTACTCAAATCAACCTACCATCCATGATCTAATATAATTCTAGAAATCATCAAGTGAAAACCTGAATGAAATGTTAGTGATACCACATAAATCCCTAAATCTAGGCTATTTCTACCAAAAAGAGTATGGACAAATAATCACATATTACCAGGCCAACAACATCCTATAAGACCCCACATGATCATACACAAATAATTTATGTCACAAAACATAAAAATATTGTCCACTAGGCCCCAAATGGGCACATAAATCATCTAAAAGCATTTTCCATGAGACAACTCCATACCCATAATATGCTTTAACATTATTATTAACTACCCAATCTATTTTAATGAAAGTTAAGCCATTATCTACCTTGAATGTTGAAAACTGATTCCAAAAGCCTTCAATACAAATCTTTCTCACGAACAGACTCAAAATCAATAAAACATATAAATATAGAATCTATGCATCAAAAGAAAGTCAGTGATTCCCTTATTATGCTTGAAACTTTTTTGATGAGTTTAAGAGTTTAAATTACGTCTACATCATGTGATGAGTGGTGGATTTCAATATTGTGAGGGAAACTAGAGTTTTACTAAGTTTTGCTCTTCTCTGTGTGATGTAACATCTATGTTTGCATGCTGAATTATGATAAATGCTTGGTGTAGACCCCGATGTGTTAAATTCATATGAGTAAAATGATGTGTGAATAGTTTCATTAAAAAATTTTCAGTGCTTGGTTGCAAGTCATTGAATTGTTCATGTTTGCAATTAGGTGCTGAGTTATTTGAGGACAAACAATTATCTTAATTTGAGGGTGTTGATGTACCAGCTTTTGATGGAATATTTAGCATCATCTTCTTGGGAAAATTGTATGTTTTTAAGAAATCAGATTGGTATTTAATGAGTCTTTTTAGTGCTTCAGGGAAAGGAGTGAACCACATAAGAAACTTAGAAAAAGTAGCAAAAAATAGGTAATTTGACGGTCAAAATGGTAGATCTCCAGTCTTACGACGGACCACCTGGTGAACCATCAGGCTTTATCTAGAAAACACTCTTCTGAGGGACTTAGTGACGGACCAAATGGTGGACCATCAGTCTTGCGATGGACCACCAGTTGGACTATCAGGCCTTATCCAGAAAACCCTCTTCTAAGGGACTCAGTGACGGCCCAAATGGTGGACCTTAAGTCTTGCGACGGACCACCAGTTAGACCGTCAGGCTATATCTACAAAGCACTCTTATGAAGGACTCAGTGATGAACCAAATGGTGGACCGTCAGTCTTATGACAAAACACCAGTTGGATCATCAGGCCTTATCCAGAAACCACTCTTCTGAAGGATTAAGTGATGGACCAAATGGTGGACCGTCAGACTTTCGATGGAGCACCGCTTTGGCCGTCGACTTGGATATGGTTTTTCTGATTTTAAATTTTAAATTCCTTTTAATCTAGGAACATATAAATACTAAATTTTAGGGTTAGAAGAGGAGCTTTTTGTCTTTTACGAGTTTTACATCTATAGAAACTCTCTGTAACCAAGTACTTTGGGGATTGAAGCATATCTTTGGGGAAGTTAATCATTCAATCTTTTATTGAAAATTCAAGAACTGATTCTTGAGATTTTTTAAAATGTATTCTAAATCTATTTATGAATAATACAAAAATTATTTCTTCTTTGTTTATGGAATTTTTTGGCTAAGTTCCCATAACTATGGTTATGGGATCCTTAATATGAAAAGCATCTGTAGGTTGTGAATCTAATTGAGTTCCATGAATAACTAATATTGTATAAACCTTTCTTCAAGTTAATGACTTTTCTTGGTTCCAAACTTGAGAAGTGAGCCCAAGAACATCAGTTTTCTAAAAGGAAAGTGTTTGTTGGGAAAAAGGAAGTGTTTACATGAATTCTAAGGGCTTTAACCTTTGGATTAATGGAAAATACCTTAACATGATTACTTACATGAGAAAATGGTTGAAAGAACAACGTATCATTTGAGTTTGAAAAAATTAGAGGATAATCTATCCACTTAGGTTGATAAACTAAAGGATAAAGAATAGGTTTCAACCATTCTTGGAATTGAATTTGTTAATTGGAACTCTTAAGTGATTTGAAACCCTAGTTGTGCTAGCATTTTGGAAACCATAGCCCTGGTTTGTTTAATCTCATTAAAGTACTAATTAAAAAGAGAAACATTCATTTGAATGCTCTTGCTATAATTAATTACTTTATAAGTTACCAATCAAAACCCCCCTATATTCAGGAACCTCTAATCAACAGTCCAGTAACGATTGCAATACTTAGTGAGCATAGTATTCCTTGTGGGATTCGATACCCAACTTAATTGGGTTCTATATTTGACAGTAACCACTTACACTTCTTACGAGAATTGTAATTTTGGACTATTAAAAATCCCTAAACAAGTGTAATAATCTCTCTAAAGAATTAAAGTCAGAAGATAGAGAGAAATGTGCTTAAAAAACGTGAGTTCTAGATTTCAAAACTCATGAATGAAAACCCTAACATATGATTTAAATACTTTAGTCTAATGATGGATACAAAATCATAGATCCCACTATTTTCATGGACAGGTGATGACGTATGTGGCGTCCTATCAGGAGTCTGATGGCTTCTCAGGAATGTCGTCTGCTTCTCTTTACTTTGATAATCTCTGCTTTGGGATAACAATGAGGTTTGATGGCTTATCAGATATGCGATGACTTATCAGATATGTTATCACTTCTTCTCTTCAAAATCCATTCCCTGCCTAAGCCTGACATGTGCCTAACAGCTTATCACACTTCTGACGGACTTTCATAGATGTCATCACACATTCTAGCTAAAGTCCATTCTCTGTCCAAGCCTGACGACGAGCCTGATGGCTTATCACAATTCTGATGACCTATCACAGGTTGTCGTTACTTCTTCCAACTAAATCTCATTCTCTATCTAAGGCTGATGCTGAGTCTGATAACATATCATGAAGATGACGACTTATCAGATAAGTCATCAACTATACTTCCCTTCTTATTTTATTCAAAATTCAACTCTTTTACTTCTATTATTGCTGATTCTCTTGCATCTCAACTTTTACTGCAATATCAAAGAGAAAACAATCAAAAACGACAAAAGTTGCTTAAGACATTGCAATTATTCTCAGTTAAAAGCCTCAAATGTGTTAGCATTTGCTCACACATCAACACCCTCAACTTAAAACAATTGTTTGTCCTCAAGCAACTAAAACACAACCAAGAGGATACAATGCACATTCAGCAGTCAACCACCCATATTATTTCAAAACATATTCACCATCTCCAAGGTCAATCAATTTAAAAATTATTGTGTATCTTATTGAAAAACAACAACAAAGACTTTCTTGATCCTCCAAGGTCAATCAATTTAAAAACTATTGGGTGTCTTATTGAAGAACAATAGGTCTACACTATCCAAACTATTGTGTAGTCTTTCTTGATCCTCTAATCATGATACTTCTTTATATTTTCTTTATATAGGTCTGCTCTTTCATATGCCCTGAGATGGAATTCATCCACCTCATTCATTTGTCCCAGTCTTAGCTCTGCTGCCTCTTTCCAACTTAAATTTAACCTTTTGAGGGTCCATAAAGCCTTGTACTCCAGCTCTATTGGTAAGTGGCATGCTTTGCCATAGATTAACTGGAATGGTAACATACCAATGGGTGTCTTGAAAGTAGTCCGGTATTCCCATAAGGAATCGTTGAGCTTTCGAGACCAGTCTTTCTGACTAGCGTTCACCATTTTGTCTAGGATGGCTTTAATCTCTCAATTTGACACCACCACTTTCCCACTAGTTTTTGGGTGATATGGAGTGGCTACTCTGTGTTGTTTCACCCCATATTTTGCTAAGTCAACTCAAAACACTTTGTTACAAAAATGAGATCTTCCATTGCTTATAATAGTATGTGGTACTCCAAAGCGAGAGTAGATGTTCTTTTTTAGAAGAGCAACAATCCTCTTTCCTTCATTATCAGACAAGGAAATAGCTTTGACCCATTTTGATACATAGTCAATAATAACTAAAATATACTTCATCCCATACGACCTTACTAAATGACCCATGAAATAGATGCCCCGGACGTCAAAAAACTCTACTTCAAGCATCTTAGTTAAAGGCATCTCATGTCTTTTGGAGATCAAACCCTGCCTCTGACATTGGTCCCATATCACTAAAAACTCATGAGAATCCCTGAACAACATTGGCCAATAGTAAACTCTCTGCAATACCTTTCTAGTCATTCGGTTACATGCATGATGAGCTTCAGATGGGGATGCATGACATACTTCCAATTTACATACTACATCCACTTCTGGCACACATCTCCTTATAATATTGTCAGCATATCTCCAAAAAATATATGGTTCATCCCAGAAGTAATGTGTCACATAATGAAGGAATTTCTTTCTTTGATGGAAAGAAAGATTTTATGGAATGACCTCACTCACAACATAATTTTCAAAATCAGCATACCAAGGAATTTTCTCCATAGCAGCAGCCAAGATCTCCTCATCAGGAAATGCATCATTTATCTCCAATTCACCACTAAGTGCCTACTCCTCTTCCATTCTAGACAAATAATCTACCACTTGATTTTCACAACCCTTCTTATCCTTGACTTCAAAGTCAAATTCTTATAGCTGCAACACCCATCTAATCAGCGTTGGTTTTTCATTTTTCTTAGACATCAAATACCTCAAGGCAGCGTGGGCAGTGTGAACTTCCACCTTGGTCCCAAATAGGTAATCCCTAAATTTCTTAAAAGTCTACACTACAACCAGTTGTTTATTTTCAGTAATGGTGTAGTTCTTTTGCGCTCCATTCAGTGCTTTGGTGGCATATATATTAGATAAAATCATTTCCCCTTCTTTTGTCCCAACACAGCTCCAAGGATAACACCACTTGCATCACACATGATCTCAAATGGTTTTGACCTGTTCGGTGCGACAATGATTGGGTCCTCGACCTGCTTCTTTTCAAGGCTTTCAAATTCCTTCAAGCAATCATCATCGAAGGAGAAATTTACTTCTTTGTCCAAAAGTTTGCAAAGTGGATTTGCAACCTTCGAGAAGTCTCTTATAAACCTCCAGTAAAAGCTAGCATATCTAAGAAAACTATGCACTCCCTTCACTAAAATGGGAGGTGGTAGTTTCTCAATTACTTCAACCTTGGCTCGATCAAACTCTATCCCTTTTCCTAAAATTTTGTGCTCGAGAACGATGCCCTCCTTTACCATAAAATGGCATTTCTCCTAATTAAGCACCAAACTGAATTTAAAAAATCTTTCCAAGGCCATACTCAGGTTTGCCAAATACAGCTCAAACGAATCTCCCACCATGGAGAAATCATCCATGAACACCTCTAAGGTATCCTCCACCATATCTGAGAAAATAGATATCATGCACCATTGGAAAGTAGTGGGTGCATTTCATAGCCTAAACAATATTATTTTAAATGCAAAGGTGCCATATGGGCATGTGAATGTCCTCTTCTCCTAATCTATAGGAGAAATACAAATCTGGTTATATTCAGAATACCCATCCAAGAAGCAATACCATCCCCTTATGGCCAATCGATCAAGCATTTGGTCCGTAAAGGGCATCAGGAAGTGGTCTTTCAAAGTCTATGATTTTAGTTTGCGGTAGTCCATGCAAACTCTCCACCCAGTCACAGGCCTGAGTGGAATCAACTTATTCCTTTCCTTTACAATAATAGTCATGCCCCCTTTTCTTTAGGCATGCATTGGACTGGGCTCACCCATTTACTATTACAAATAGGGTAAACCACTCTTGCATATGACCTAATAATTTCTTTCTTAACCACCTCTTGGATTAGTGGGTTAAGATGGCGCTGGTGCTCGATGGTTGTAGAACAACCTTCCTAAAGTTGTATTTTATGCGTATAAATTCCAGGGGGAATGCCAATAATATCTACGATAGTCCATTATATTGCTCTTTTGTACCTTTGAAGTATTGGAACAAGTGCTTGTACCTGCTGCTTGCCCAAATCAACTGCAATAATAATGGGTAGCATATTTCTATTGCCCAAAAACACATACCTTAAATGCCTAGGCAATTCTTTCAATTCCAATACTGGTGGCTCCTTAATGTATTGCTTAGCCGGTGGTGTTAGTCAATTGGCAAGATAAAGATCTAGCTTCTTAGGAGCATAAAAGTATGAACCCATTCCTAACAAAGAACAAACAGTCTCTTTGTACTCCTCAATGCCTTTACAATCAAATTTCATCAGAACTGCAGCTAAAGGCTTAACAACAAGTTTCTCCTCTATTAACAGCTCTTGGTCATCCTTATAATACACATTAACAATTGAGAAAATACTCATGTTTTTATGCTACTTCATTGATTGGCATACATCAAATTGCACCATTTTATCATTCATCCTGAATAAGAGCTCATCAGCTCGCAAATCAATCAACACACTTCTGATTATGAGAAAAGGTCGACCCAAGATTATAGGCACCTTGAAGTCCATATTGCAATCTAGAATGACAAAATTCGTAAAAAATATAAAGCTACCTACCTTCACCAACACATCATATAAAATACCAACAGGTCATTTTACTAACCTATCCGCCATCACGAGTTGTATGTTGGTGGGTATGGGATTTTCCAAACCCAGCTTTTTATGCTAGCGGCATCAGATTAATGCTCGCTCCCAGATCACATAAGGCCTCAGCGACTTCTAGAGACCCAATCATACAAGGAATAATGAATGCTTCTGGGTCTGCCTTCTTTTGCACCAAGGTCCTCCAAGAAATAGCGCTTTAATAATGGAGATTATCCTTCGGTTCATAGCTGACCACTCTTTTCTTTGTCACAAGGTCCTTCATGAATTTAGCATACCCTGGAATTTTCTCAATTGTCTTCATCAATGGCACATTTATTGTTAACGGCTTCAACATTACCATGAATTTACTAAATTTCATATCCTCAAACTTCTTGTTCAATCTTTAAGGAAAGAAAGGTGGTGGTCATGGGAGAGTTTTTACCACCACTTCCTTTTCTTTCTCTTTCCCTTTTTCCAAAGGATCATCAGAGCTATCCAGTTTCTCAGACTCCATCGAACATTTTTCCTTGGGTTCATTCTCTGCTTCAATCATATCATCAATCAAACTATTGCCCACAGAAGGGCCAGGTAATATCTTACTATTTCTAGTGGTAATTTCCATACATGAGCCATTAGTCAGAATATTCTGGACCATATAACTAGGTAATGTTCCACTCTTCCTCTAGTTCAACAGTATGGAGAGTTGGCCCATTTGCTATTCTAGCTGTTTGATCATAGTGGAGTGCGAGTTTACCAACTAAATTATAGAGGATAGATCGGTCTTCATGGTAGTCACCCTTGAGTTGGTAGCCTCAAATCACTTTAATAATTTATCCATCATGTCCTCCATGGACATCTTTTTAGAACTTGTTATTGCAGCCTCAAGATTACTAGAAGGGAAATATAGCCCGCTCCTATCATTATTGCTATTCCAATTTCCTTGATCCTGATTCTTATATCCAGCCTTGTCATAGTAATTCCGATCTTGATATTATTTACATAGTTTGCCTCTTCATATGAGTCAGACTCCACTTTGTCCTCCGATCCTAGAACCCTCACTTTCTTAGTTTTACCTTATAGTAAAATCTTGGTTAGCAAGTCCATCTATATTTTTAGGTGAGCCATGTCTTGATCACCATCCTCATCTCTTCTACGTTGTTCCAAAGTCATACCCACAGAAACAGTGGGGCTTGCTACCACAGAGTCTCTTGTATGCCATGCCCGACTCTATTTGGTCATACTCTCTAGTATTTTTGAAACTTTTGGAAATGTAAGATCAATATATGAACCACCAGCATTATTATCTACAATTGGTTTTATCACAGAGTTAAGAGCCCTGTACAAAGTCTCCATTAAGTGTATCTCTATCATATTATTGTTCGGACACTGCGTCAGTTTCTTTTTAAATCTCTTCCAGGTTTTATGTAAGGCTTAAGTTAGGAGGTGTCTAAAGTTACTGATCTCATCGCTTCACTGTACCTTCCTAGAAGGTAGAAAGAACCTTTATAGGAAAGCTCCTTTCAACTACCTCTATTTGGTGATAGAATCGAGTGTCATCTCATTAAGCCACAATGTTGCCTCCCCAAATAGAGACATCAGAAATAATCTCAAATGGATAGGATTCGGACCCACTCCTGGGTTATAAAAAAATTTACAGATGGTGACAAAGTTCACTAGATGCAAGTTTGTATCATCCCCAGGAAGGCCACCAAATAACCCCTTTAGATTAAGGAGTTGAACCATTGTACTCGTAATGTTGAATTTTTCCCTAGGTGCTAACAGTGGAGGAATAATTGCACCTATTGCACCTACTCCATCCATTCCATCATCATCATCATTGAGGTCATCCTGGACCAGCTGGTTATCTTACTCTGCATGTCTTAGGTTACCAGGGTTCAGCAACTCCTCGTCTCCTAAATAGTAATCCTCAGGATTTGGATGTCATACTTGTTGACCAATATTCTGCACATTTACCTGTGCTCTAGCTAAGGCTGCTATCTTCTCAACCTCCTACTGTTCTGCCATTCTGCCGATTAGTTACAGTTCCGTATTAAATAGTACTATGGTGCTTCCGAACTTCTGGTTCTTGGCATACACCACAAAAGTCCTTCATAAAACAAAAAAAATAAATAAATCTAAAAACTAGGAAAATTGACTAAAAGTCAATTAGCACACACAAACTTTAATTTACAATTGTATTCCCCGGTAACAACGCCATTTTTGATAACGATCAAACTAAACCTATCTTATGAGAATATAAACAATAGTTGTCAATACATAACCAAACTAGGTTGGGGTTGAATCCCATAGCGAATAGGGTGTGAATTTGAGTTATCTGTGGGTTAATCAACTGATAGTTACTAGTTTTCTACTAATGTGGTTTTTGAAAGTGTAATAAATAATTACTTCTCAGTTCAGTGTTTGAAATCAATATGATAAGGAAAACCAGAGTTATGTTCTCTATGGGTATTGGGATTTGACAGACACTAGTACAGTTCAAGATTCGTGTGGTAGGTAGGAACAATAGACTATCCTTGTCGAAGTTATGTCTAAATATTTCTCAACCTATTTAGACATTTAATTACCTAATTCTCTCGAATTTAGGGAATTAATATTTCATAATAGGATGTTCTTTCAAATTGATTAATCTTGGTACAACATTAATTACCAAATAAAAGTTTAATGCTTCCAAGTCCCTGTTCGTAATTCACTTCTAGGGTTGATTTCTTATCTCAAGAAAATCACTCATATGCAAAGTCTATTGTTTGTAACCAATAGTCAGGATATGAAATAATGGAATTAACAAGAAGTTCCTACCACCGTTAGAATCTTGAACACTTTATTATGTTACAAACCCAAACATATAGATCCCACCACCCGGGTTAAGGGAATTTAGCTACTCATAATAAAATAAGCAAGACAACAAGTTGAATTCATACTTAGATATATGATCTTATAGTAAGTTGAATAGCAACAACTGCTTCTCAGATTTGGTCCTGTAGAAAATTCCAAAACAATTGCAATAATTTCTCTACAGAATTAATGTCAGAAGATAGAGAGAAAAGTGCTCAAAAAATGTGAGTTGCAGATGTCCAAACTCATGAATAAAAATCCTAATATATTTTTTAAATACTTCAGTCTAATTACGGAAACAAAATTATAAATCATAGTATTTTCTCAGACAGGTGACAACGTGTGTGATGGATTATCAGAAATATCGTTACCTCCTCTTTACTTTGATAATCTCTGTGTTGTTCTATCGATGAGGCTTGATATCTTATTAGACATGTGATGACTTATAAGAGATTTCATCACTTCTTCACTTTAAAATTTATTCCCTGCCTAAGCCTGATGACGAGCCTGACGGCTTATCACACTTTTGACGACCTATCACAGATGTTGTCATATATTTCAACTGAAGGCCATTCTTTTTCTAAGCCTCATGATGATCCTGATGACTTATCAAAGCTCTGACGACCTATCACAGGTTGTCGTCACTTCTTCCAGCTAAATCTCATTCTCTGTCTAAGGTTTACGCTGAGTCTGATAACTTATTAGGTAGTTGACAACTTATCAAACAAGTTAACTACACTTCCCTGACACTGGTTACGTTGCTAAGTTGACAACTTATCAGACAATACTTCCATTATTGCTGGTTCTCTTGTATCTCAACTTTTACTGCAATATCAAAGAGAAAATAATAAAAATGACAAAAGTTGCTTAAGACTTTGCAATTTTTCTCAATTAAAAGCCTCAAATGTGTTAGCATCTACTCATACATCAGTAATTTTACCACTCAGTGATATCTCATTTCTTATGATTTATTATTTTTAATTAATAATACAAGACCAATTACCCTTTCAATAGTCTTAATTTAGGGTATTTTTGGTGTTACAAAAATTTGATGAAAGGGAATGAGATCAAGCTAAAATGAAAAATTGATAAAAATAAGTAGAAAAGTGCCCTTAGTTACCGCTAAAGTGGCTTAAGAACATCTTTAGCGGAATGTCAAACTTCAAGTAAATGTTTCTTTAGTGCCAATCTAACAACTTTAGGAGTCAGTTGAGGCTGGTCAATGGGCTCTTTAGCGCCTAAAAAACCACTTTAGCAATAGTACAGTCAAAGTCAAAGAGGCACTTTAGTGTCTAAATTGACCGCTTTAGCGGTCAGTAAAGTCAACGTAACAGCTTTAGTGGCCTATTGGTCTACTTCAGCGGTCATCAGGTAGAATTTTATGGTCAATTATGGGATTTCACATTTTTGTACTACAATTCATCAAATACTCGGTCCTAATCCATTCAAAGATATCTTTGGCATAATCTAAAATGTCAAAAGTTAGGGTTGTTTACCCAACACCCTTGGTATTGAAGATTAGAGTTTTGTATTGGAATTTCTTACACCTTTCTTCTTTAGTTGTTTTGTTTAGACTATTTTTGTGCTATTTAGCTATGGTATTTGAGTGTTTTTTGTTAGACAGAATGCAATACTTGTATATTGATTTTGGATTTTAAGACTATCTTACGTTTTTGTATTGATTGATTATTCTTGATCAGGATGGGTTTTATTTATCTAAATTAATCTTATGTTCTAATATTCCTACACTAGTTAAGCTTGAAAAAGGATATTGGAGTAGGTGTTTCCTATCTACCTTAATTAATGCTCAACAAAGCTAATTGATGTTGAGAAAGATTTAATTTGTTGTCAATTTAAATTGTATGACCTATCCTATGGAATTTGATCCTAAACATAGCCAAATCCTAGCGTAGCCAAAAATTAATTTTGTATTTCATGCTTCTAAGATTTTTTTGAAAGAACAAGGGAGCATTAAGCCCTCAATGGTACACTAGTGGGTGATCTTAAATCTAAGACTAATTTACAAGATTCGTTATTAAGCTTAGAGTAGTTAATTGAATATGATGTCTCACTGATGGATTTGATTCCCGTGTCACATACCTTATTTTCTATCATTGTGATAAATATTTATCACCTATCATATTTTGTATGATTTTATTAGTTTTTCACTTTTATTATCAAAACCCTCCAAAATACTTGTATCTTAGGTTTGAATTTAGCAAGCTGCTTTTATTTAAAACAAACAAGATCACCATTCAGATTATTCCATGTGGATTCGGCCCCAAATGGTTGTTGGATAAAAAATATTGACGACATCCACTATACCTATTAAAGAGTGTAATCTGAGTGTTATGAAGAAGCCTTGACGATTTTGAATGTGTGATTCTATAAGCGAGCCCTATATGAGATTTTTATGTAATTTTATACCCGAAGCATTAAAATGCAATATTACTACAATTGTTCTAATATTGATGAGTAGATTATCATTTTGATGGCATGGCATTGGGCAGAATATTCTTGAAAGGGGAAATCAATTCAGCAGATTTCACTAGGCTTTCTTCGGCGTCCAGTTAAGCTAGGTTTACCTTTCATATAGATTGGGCTAAATTATAGTATATTTATGATATTGTGCTAGATGTGGGTTGAAAATTATGTCTTGAAAGTATGTTTAGTATAATTTAGATCTTTTAGTTGATTAAGAAATCATAATAAGGAATAATTGACTTAGCTACTCATTCTTTAGATAGAATTGCTATCGTAAGACTAAACTATGGTTTAATTAATATCTAGAAATAAATTTAGATACCTTAGCCTAGTTTGGGGTAGAATTTACCTTAGAATAGATTTTGTGGATTAAAAATAGGCCTCTTGACCCATCTTAAACAAGACTACTCTTAGCTCCTTATAGGCTTAAGAAATGTGTTACATTATTTAAATTATATTATAGAGCTTGAGGAGGTTTAGATGCATGAAGCTTTATTAGAGATTTATATTCTAACAACGGCAAATTATGACTTTAGTACTGGTTTGATTCTAGCAGTATTCATTATTTCAGTTTTGGTTCAAGTGCGGTAAATGATTATATGAGTTCTGGCTCAATTTTTATGAATTAGGATATGACTTACGGTTCATGTTTGCCATTGAGAGGTTGTTTAAGGAACTGGTTCAAGTTTTTTGTTGTACATATGGATTTATCTATTGTTATGATTTTAAGAGATGGAAAATTAAAATCATTGTAGTTATTACTTCACTTTGATTGCACCCTCTGGGCTTATTGGGGCACACATTGGGTTATTAACTTTATTGCACTTACTTTCTTATAACTGTCAATTTTGTAGTGGTAACTATGTTTTCTTTAATATTATTGTTTCGGTAATTTATTTATAGTACTGGGGCATTTTTCTAGATTTTCCCTCTTATGTTAACTTAGCTTATTTATCTCCCATTTTAGTTTGTTCATGTTACGATATAGCTCAGTAGGCCAATGATGCCTACTGAGTATCCATGGCTTTGGTACTCATACTACACATTTGTACCATGATAACCCTCTAGATCATTTTATATACTTTAGCTTATTTTTTATTTAGAGCTTTTCTATAGATACCCCAAGTCATTTATGATTTACTGGAACTGACAATGCAGTTAACAGGAAGTTTATTTGGTTTTTAGAGCCAATTCTCTATTTCATAGTCTTCATTGGTTTAAATTGGCTACTGGGAGAAAAAATAGTTAAAAAACTTGTATGTAAATTCGGACAGCTCCAACAGCTCTAGCATCAATTTAGGTTTGGTGGACCCTTGGATCAGGTATCATGGATATCAAACTCATTTTGAGTTATTGGTTAGAAATTATGAAAATGACACATGGGTGTGGGACCCACTTTTTGTCAAAATGAGCTCGAATGGAAATTTCAATTGTGCCATTAATTCTAGAACATTGAATTTGATAGGGTAGTATATTTCATTTGAATATACAAGATTTTGAATAAATCTTGAGGAACCCGCAGAGACTCAAAAAAATTCAAAGTGTCCAGTTAGTGCCCGATATCTAGTGTAACCGCTAAAGCAACCCTCTAGGCTCTTTAGTAGAGGGCACATTAACGGCCTGATCTTACCAGCAGGAACCGCTTTAGCGGTACCTGGGTGCTATAGTGGCTAGCGCTAAAGTGACCCAAGGTCTGCTTTAGCGATTGGGCTTGTGGGTATAGGTACCACTTAGCGGCACCCAGGAGCTTTATTGATGACCACTAAAGTGGCCCAAGGTCCGCTTTAGCATAGCTGGTGCTTAAAAATTCCCCCTTTTTCGTAATTTCTTCCTGCTTTTCATACATTCTCATTAGAGTACAACCCTAAAAAGTGGGAACTCTAGGGAGAAATATTTGTGGCTGGTTTTGGAGCTTGGGTAATATTTATTTACAAGGTTCTTCTATGATATTATGGTATTCTTCCATTAGTTTCATGATTAAATCCTTCATCTTTTGGTAAAATCCCAAAAATCTTGAAGGCTTGATTGTAGAATCTTTATAGCTTGGAATTTCCCATTTTAGAGGGTAAATGTCCCTTGAGCATAGCGGGACGTTGTGTTGGTTATCCAATTCTACAAATGGTACCCCATATTGGATTTTTATGTAATTTTGGATCCAAAGTACAATAGTGCAATATGGGTATCATTTTTCTCATTTTAATGAGTAGATTGTGATTTTGATAGCATAAAATTTTGCGGATGCTTCTAAAAAAGGAAAATCGATTATTTAGCAATTTTTTCAATTCTTTTTTCAGCGTCTAGGTAGGCTACATTTACCATCTTATATATTAGGCTATTTCAAATTATAATTATTACATTATGCTAGATATGGGATGGGATTTAGGTATTGGTAGTATGATTGATAATATTTGGGTTAGTTGGACTATTTAGGCCATCTCAAAATTGTAATTTAGGCATATTTCACTTAGTTTCTCATGTTTAAGGATAAATTTCTATCTTAGGGATATTTATGTCTATATTAACATCAGGAAATTGGTTTAGATACATTAGCCTAGTCTAGGGTAGAATTTTCCTAAAATGAATTTCGGAGATTGGAAGTAGGCCCCTCTAGTGTACCTTAGGCCAAGACTTATGTTATCCTTTTGTAGAAATATTTATGAATGATATGCCCATATTAATTCTTTATTTGGGACTTCGAAAAGATGAGATTCTTATTGATTATACTAGTTTGGTGGATGAGAGTTGGTGCTAATCCTGAGTAAGTTCTGGTGGATAATTGTTATGTTTTAGTGATATGACTTATGACTATAGTTTATTTAAATTGTCCATTGATAGAGTTTAATGATAGATGAGTTTTGGTTAGAGTTCGACAATTATTGACAACAATGATATATAATTTAATCTCGGTTTGAGCAAGAAAATTGATGATTATATTGGTAAAATGAGTCCCAATTCAAGTTATGGAAATGATGGTAATAAAGATGTCACTATTGATTTCCAATTTAATTATGATATTTTAGGAGTTATTCATAATATGATATGGTTTGAAAGAATTTTTGGTTATGGCGTGGCAATTGGTAATTTATGGTTGGTTATTTACTCTTCTTTATTGTACCCTCCAGGCTTATAAGAGCCTACATTAGGTTATTTACTTTTTTGCACTTTTTGGCTTATGGGGGCCAATCATGTAGTTATAGAATGGGATATTTGTCATGCTATTTAATATTTTATTTATTTATTTATTTATTTATTTATTACCGCAGTATTGGATATTATTTCTAAGTTTGCCCAATTACCTTGACTCAGTTTACTTTATCTTATATTTTTTCATATTTATATCATGATTTAGCTTAGTTGGACAATAATGCCTACCGAGTACCCATGGTTTTGGTACTCATACTACATTTATACCTTTTTGGTGTAGATCTGAGTACTATTTTTTGTAATTGATTCAACGATTATGCTGAGTTGATTTTGGAAATATGGCAAGCACTTGGAGTAAGTTTTTTCATTTTTCCTTCTATGTATCTATGTATACTCTTTTATTTTTGAGACAGATTGTATTTCACTATTTAGTACTGATGGTTTTCTTGTTGTTATTTTTTAGACAAATTGTATTTAACTATTCAGTGCCTATTGTCTTTTACTATTTAGTACCCACCGATATTACATTGTCTTGGGATAGTTGTTGCCTCATTATCTATCTATTAGACATTTATGATTTCTTTATTTTGTTTAACTCTTTAAGTGTTGATCTTTGGATTTTAGTTTATTTTCAACTAAGTTAGACTATGTGTGTAGCATCGGGCTATGATTTAACTTAATTACTAGCGACATAAAGTACATGCCACCATAACTTATAAATCAGATCATGAGAAATTAGTATTAGAGCCTAAGTTTCACTAATACCATTGGTACAAGAGCAAGTGTCTAGTAGAGTCCAACAGATCAGAACGACGAGGTCCGTTTCTTATCTTAGAAAGGCTATAGGATATTCATACAAGTTATTCACTTTATTCATTTTGTGCTAAGAGTCTGAGTTAGTTTCCAAAATATTTCTTTAGTTTCACTTTTTCGTAGATGGTTAGGCCACGTACTATTGCTATATTAGACGAGGGTTTTGAGATAGAGCTTAGGGATTTTATCACTATTCATGGATACGCTAGAAGTCATGGAATTCCAAAAGATATGTCCACAACTAAGGGCTAGGATGGGGGCATCCACCAGACCCTATTTCTTCTCCCGAGCCAAAGATTATTCTGCCCTAAATAGTGTTGGGATAGGGACCAGATTAGAATCCATAAGGTTTATTTCTTCTTCAGTACTCATGGATTATTTAGCTTAGCTATTAAGATTAATTGGTGGTACACAATTTGATGGTGCACTATCTACAAATCAAAAGTGTTACTGAGGTGGGGGTACAACCTTTAGTTACGGCTTCCAGAGTTGAGGTCCATCATGTGTTAGTATTTGCACAACCAATAGTTTTCCAGCATTATATGTCTATGAAGGAGCAGAAGATATTGGGCAGATTTTTTAGAGTTGCCCCACCTAGGTTTTTAGAGAACCTAGAGAGGATTAATATGATTTTTTGATTGTTTGTTAGGATAAACTCTATAATTTAGGACTAGTTGAGATACTTTGCATGAAATAAACTACTTTTTATTTGGACTTAGCAGCTCGACATTGGTTGAGAAGTCAACTTGATTACAGGTCGGAGACGTCATCTTGATCCCAAGCTAGATGGATTTTCTACATTGACATAGACTAAGTTCTCTATGATCTTATGAGAGAAGTACATGCCTCACAATCTTAGGAATTATTTAAAATATTAGTTCTTGAGGTTGGTACAGTGTTTCATGACTATTGTGGAGTATAAGGCTTGATTTTATAAAGTGACTAGGCATGGTACTTCTATTTTGACTACTGAGTATGAAATTTTTTTGATTTGTTCAAGGATTAAGACTTCCTCTTTGTATGTCTACATAAAGTTTAGTTACTGCGAATAGGTCATTTGCTGAGGTTTTTGATTATGTTGAGGTTATGAAGGAGATGCGTTATGAGGCCAAAGGGAGCAATAATAAGAGGATGCATTATTAGGGTAGGTTTAGAAGGATTCGTAGTGTCTCACAATTCAGAGGTAGTGGTTCTCAAGGTATATACCTTCCACATTAGCCATATAAGCATCAGGGTTAGTCCAGTAGGCTAGTTCAGGCCGTTATTCAAACTATTGATAGAGGCCAGTCTAATTTTGGTAATCGCCCTAGAAAGTGCAGTGGTTAAGCTCTAAGAGGTTTGCCTTCTAGTTATTTTATCAGTGGTGGTTATTTTGGGTCATTCGAATCTTCTAGTGTTAGTCCTACACCTGGGGCATGTTATGGTTGTGGAGCTTTTGGTTATTTCTTAGAGAGTGCCCCATTCATAGAGCAATGATTCCTCTAATTCAAAGTATTCCACCAATTTGAGCAGTTTTATCCCTAGATAAAAGTGGTATACATGGTCGTAAGGGTGGTCCCTAGTGTTCTCATAGAGGTTTTCACACAGGTAAGTAGGAGATTAGTCAAGAGCCTAGCCAGGTGGCGGGCATGGTTAGTTGTATGCTATACCTGCTACACCTGAGGCTAAGTGTTTGAATGCTGCTATTATAGGTACGATCTTGGTGTGCCGCCAATCAGCTTTATTTGATTTGATCTGGAATCCACTTATTCTTATGTGTCTACTTATAATGCCCTGCGGTTAGCGTTATCTTGGGATTCATTTTCTATGCCATTGTCTGTAACTACTCCTATGAGTGGTTCTTTAGTAGTAGATTAGGTTTTCAGATCACGTGTTATGTTTATTCGAGAGCTTGATACTGATGTTGATCTTATTATTTTAGTCATGGTAATTTTTTATGAGATTTTAAGTATGGACTGGCTATTCATTATCATGTGATCCAGGATTATTTTTCTATGATTGTTACCTTTGTCATGCCCGGCGTACCCTTGGTGATGTGGTAGGGAGTGATTAGCCATAAAACAATCGAGATTATTTTTTATATTTGCGCTAGGTGGCTTATTTTGAGGGGTGTTAAGTCTTATCCACTTATATTCATGATGTTAGCATGAAGAGTCCATTTCTTAACTCTGTCGCTGTAGTTTATGAATTTCCTGATGTTTTTCATACCGATCTACTTGGCCTTCTTCCTAAGCATGATATTGAGTTTGTTATTAATCTTTAGCCAATCACCGAACTAATTTCAATGGCACCATACCATATGGCTCTTACTAAGCTTAAGGAGCTGAATTCTCAGCTTTAGGATTTTTTCATAAGGGTTTTATTTAACTGAGTGTGTCTCTTTAGGGAGCTCCTATATTATTTGTGAAGAAGAAGAATATCTCCATGAGTATGTGTATTGATTATAGAAAGCTTAATAAGGTGATGGTGAATTGAGTGAAGAAAGGGTTTGGCTATGGAAGAATAGTATGTGAAGGGTATTTTTCAAAAGTATTTGAGAAAGGAATTCTATTAATTATAAGTTTAGTTTCCTTTATATGACATGACAATGAGAAATTTGTAGCCATTTGTAGATCCTTTCCATAAAAAAACTATTTATGTCTGAATTTTTTCTTTTTGGTAATAGAAGGAATGGGTATGGCTAGATATAAAGGCAATAGTAAGAATAGGAAGGGTTTTTGAAAGAATAAGATGTGATTATTTTTATCTCATGGGTGACTCATCCTTTCTTTTAGAATAAGAAAATTTTTTGACAAAGTAAGAGAAAGCACATAACTTTATTAATTATTAGAAAAAAACAAAAATGCACATTCATGATGCTAACTCGAGAGACGGGACTAGGTCCCTCTTTCTTTGAGTGAATACTCGACTATTTGGATGTCATATTTTGTAAGACCCTGCAATGTTCTATCGTAGTTTGAGCCTTAGAGCATGTCAACTGAAGTGTAAATCCAATTCTAAAAGATTAATAAGTGACTTCCAAAGTGAGAAATATTTTAAACTGTGTAGAATTTCCACAATATCGACTTTTTGTCACGTAAAGAATTGAATAAGCTTTTCGTTGATACAAATTTCATCAAAATTTGAAAACGGACAAGAAAGTTATGGTCGAATTATAGAAATTCTGAACTACCTAGGTGCGATGGAGAGGTCCGACAAACCGTCGGGCTAGCGAAGGATTGTCAACTAGTCCATCGTAGCCAAGGCTGTGAGTCCACTCTCTGTATGAGTGCAACAGAGAGGTCTGATAAACCATCAAGCTAGTGAAGGACTATCCTACCCCACCATCGCATCTAGGCAGTAAGTATCAGTTTTGGCCTTGGTGCGACGGTCAGTTCGACGGACCGCCGACCCAGTGATGGACCATCGCACCCCACCATCGCATGTCTCAATCTATAATTTTAGGTCAATTTTTAAAAGGTCTTTTTTGTCTTTTCCCACCCCTTTAACACACACACATATATATATATATCTTGAACAAATCTGAGGACTTCATTATTTATCTATAACATCAAAATCTACGATTTCCTACAAGATCAAAACCCTTCTTCAAGAAAAATGAAGAAATAAAGAATCTCTCCAAGAACCTTGAAGAAAGAGTCTCCTAAGGTATGTTAGATTTTGATTCTTGGGTAGCTTTTACCCTAGAAGTTTAAGAAATCCTTTTCTAAATTCAAGATTTATATATTTATGAGATTGTCATGATTTTGGTGAATAGAAATTGAAGTCCATGTTGTTGATCAGTTTTAATTCATGATTTGATTTCAAGGATCCAATCTTTGATCCTACTATGTGATGTTCATGATAAAATCCCTTCAAGTTGCATGATATTCATCTATTCATGGTAATTATGTATAGAATTTGTGGTATTGCCAAAGCACACTCCCCATATGTTTGATAATATGCTTATGTGAAGGAATTAGAGCCATTAAAGCATGTTGATTAAAAATCCCCAATTGTGTGTTAGTTCATGTATGCCAAGTGTTTGTTGAAAAGCCTTAGTGAATGAATTGTGACATGATAGCATGAAATTCCCCAATTATGTGCTCTTTAATGCATGTTAAGGGTTTAATGCAAGACCTTTCTGAATGGAGTATGAGCCTAGAGAATATTTCCCTATCCTATCACATGTTTATAATTTCCAAGTGTTTGAAGAGATGCTTTAATGATTGTAATAGTAAATAAAAGTACATAGTCATAATTATTCAAGAATGGTTATGTTTTACTTTTATGTTATCGAGTCCTGGGGGTATTCATACCCGACAAATTAGTTGCAAGTCTAGAGCCAGTGTCAGTTTTAAGATACTCCAAATTAAGGTACAGTTATTAGAACTCAGTACTCTCAAACAGTTATAGAACTTAAGAAATCTCAGTAACCCAAGTATCATCCGCATTCCAGCTTCAGTTCAGTACTCAGCTCAGACCTCAGTAGCATTCAAGTAATCAATTCAGATCTCAGTATCATTCAATCAGATAACTAGATTCAGTAGTATTCCATCAGATAATAGAACCAAGCGATCTCAGTCAGATGAGTCAAGAAATATGAGAAGTAACAGATTCATCTCGGTCTAAGTTCAGTTGAGAATCAGTTCAGAGTCCTTCAGTTAGGAGTAGTAGCTAGCACCAAGCGAGTGCAGAGATGACAGCTTCCCATTAGAGAGGCAGATTCATTAGTAGCAATCCCTGAACTCCATATCTGCATAAACACCACAGGACCAGAAGTCACCCATTAGATTAAGTCTTGACTATTATATTACCTTAGGCTTGACTTCCTGTTCAGGGTCACCCGTTAGAAAGGCTTGACCATAGTATAGGTCTTTACTCGTCGCACGATATTGAAACCCTTCCAGCTGGGGTTACAAGTTGGAATCCACTAGATCAAATTCGGGGCATGTCGGTTAAGTGAGAACTCCCACAGTTGCAATTTCAGTATCAGTCTTTGGAGTAGAACTCAAAAATCAGGACAGTCAGATACAGTCACCTATCTTAGTAAGGAACTCATATAGTTCTATAGATTTATGGACCACCCGCTAGATAGGCCTGGTCTCCCATAAAGTTAATCAGTATCATTTGTAATAGATCAAGATATCACTCGTTAGATAGGTCTGATCTCAGATTTAGTTCATTATACTCATTATTAGATCCAGAGATCAAACGTTAGATAGGGATGATCTCAGATTCAGTTAATTATTCTCATTATCAGATTCAGATATCACCCACTAGATAGGCCTAATCTCAGACATAATCATTTCTTATCATTGGTAGTAGAGTTAGGGATCATCTTTTAGAGAGTTTTGATCTAATATTTAGTCAATTGATAGTAGAAAGCTCAGATTCAGTTATTGTGTTGAGTAGATTCAGTTAATCAGTTTCAGAGATCACTTGCTAGATAGGACTGGTCTTAACTTCATACTTATTTATCAACATCAGAAAAATCATTCATTAAGTACCTCAGTTTTAGTAGTGAGTTCAGACGTCAGTAAAGCAGTATCCGAGTCTTAGTATTCAAAGTCATGATTATTTTAGTTATGATTTATGCACTGATGCATATGTCCTCATTCATTACTCTTATGATTATTTAGTTAAGTAATTATTCATGCATAAGCCCTTGCATTTAGACTTACCTCATCTAGCAGACCAGTACATTCAAAGTACTGACACATACTTTCTTGCGCTATGGTGTCTTATACCATAGGTTTAGAAGTGCGAGATCCAGACCACCCTTAGCAATCTAGACTCAATCAGCAGCAGTAGACGTAGCAGTGAGTCCTCTTCATTCGAGGATGATCCTTAATTCACTATAGCATTAAACTCAGTTTATTTTTAGTACATGAAGTTAGTTGGGGACATGTCCCATCAACTCCACAGTTTAGACAATTAGAGGTTTTTTCAGACAGATGAATTAGTATTCACTTTTCAGCATTGATTATTGTAGATGTTTTGATCCTTATGGCAAGTTTCTGCAAGTTTTCTGCTTTTACTAGATTATATTATGCAGTGCTTAGGTATAAATATCATAAGAGGGTTAGCTTGTGGTCCTTCATGGTCATGGGCACCGTGAAACGACTAGGCAATAGTCTCGGGTCATTACATATTTTCATCATCTAAACTAATTCCCAGGGGTGTATACCTGCACAGGTATGGTATTGAGCTAGATAAAAATACACCTCTTTTACTATGGATACTTGTCTCTTTGTCAAAGTCAAATTTGAAAAGAGAAACTAATCCATTATATTTAGTAGGTCGGGTTAATTTGATCAATCCCAGCTTCAGCTTGTTAGGTTCAATACACCACTTTATACAAAAATTTGTTCTGAAAAAGGTATGAGGACCAGGTGCCAAACTTTGTATCCTTCAAAATATCCAAGTTTCCTTTTTCATTAATTTGAACCTGCCAGAATCTTTCAAAATCTTTTTCTCTTTTTTTGCTCACTTTTGGGATATGAATGCTGAGAAATTGGTCAGTTAAGTTACCATCGATGTATATGCTCATTTAAACTAGAAATGAGGGACTGCCAAATTACTATATGTTATTTACAATATAGTACTGATTCCGATTACAAAAAGGAGTAAGAGTCAGAAGAGTAAGCAAGTAGATGTAGCTGCCAAAGAAGGGACAAGCAAATCACCACCTAGATATTGATCAAAGTGAGGCCCAAGATATGTTTGCATCATGGACTTCTTCTACTCCTCCATCTCTAGAAGAGCTAAGGAGGAGGGGAGTACCCCCAGAGTCACCTATAAATGCTACTGAGCAAGATTTGAGAAATGCAGTATTATTAACATGTATAGTTGCTGGATAGGGTCAAGGAAAAGATAGTCTAACTATGGGTTCTAGTGGTGTGGATAGGGTAGCCAGTATACGGACATAGGATTTCCTTAAATTGGACCCTTTTCAATTTATTGGGTCAAATCCTAATAAATATCCACAAAACTTTCTTGATCAAATCCAAAGGTCTTTAAATGTTATGCAAATATCTGCTAAAAAAAAGTGGATTTCTCAGCATATTGAATAAAGGGGGTGGCTATATTGTGGTATGAAGCTTGAAAAAAATCAAGGGTTATAGGTGAACCTTTAACTGGTTAGGAAGAATTCAAAACAACATTTCTTGATCATTATCTTCCATTCGAGATTATGGAGACCTGTGCAGATCAATTTCTAAGTATGCTCCTAATGTAGTGGCTACTATGGAGGATAGAGTTATCTTTGTGTTCTTTATCTGTACCGCTATGTTTATTTACTACTTTAGGTGATTCTTTAGTAATGAATATAGTTTATAGATCTTGTGTTATGACTGTTCAAAAGTTTGATACTCAGGCTAATCTTATTGTGTTAGATATGGTGGATTTTGATGTGATTCTAGGCATAAACTAGTTATCCCCTATCATGAACTTTTATATTTTTTTGCCTATACCATTACCTTAGATATGCTCAACATTACCCTCAACTATGTGGCATAGATTTATTAGCCACAAGCCAATGCAGAGTATTTCTTATGTTCGGGCTAGGAGACTTATATCGAGGGGTTGTGAGTCTTATCTCACTTATATTTGTGATGATAGTGTGGAGATTCCCTCGCTTCACTCTATTCCTATAGTCCATAAATTTTTTGATGTATTTTCTTACCAAACTACCTAGTCTTCCACCTAAGCATGATATTGAGTTTATTATTTATCTTGAGTTAGGCACCCAATACATTTATATGGCACCTAACCGTATGGCTCCTGCTGAGCTTAAGAAGTTGAATTCTCAGCTTTAAGATCTTCTATTTAAAGGTTTTTTTTAGACCAAGTATGTCACCATGTAGTGGTCCTGTCTTATTTGTAATGAAAAAAGATGGCTCCTTACGTATATGTATTGTAGGTAGCTTAATGAGGCGACGATAAAAATAGGTATTCTATACCTCAATTAATGATTTATGTAACTAACTTGTATAAGAAGTAATGTTCTCTATGATTGGCTTGAGGTCTAATTACAACCAGTTGAGGGTGTGGGATGAGGAAATCCAAAAGATAGCCTCCTGTACTCATTATGGTAATTATGAGTTCCTGTTGATGCCTTTTGGGTTGACCAATGCCCTGATAGTGTTTATGGATTTGATGAACTGCATGTTCATGCCTTTTTTGGATTCCTTTGTGATTGTGCTCATTGATGATATCTTTGTATATTCGAGGAGTAGAGAGGAGCATATGGAACATTTAAGAATTATGCACTAGACTAAAAAAGATTATATGCTTTTTGCCAAATTCTCAAAGTGGGAGTTCTTGTTTGAGTCAGTGACATTCTAAGGACATTTGGTGTTAAAGGATGGAATTATAGTGGAACCGACAAAGATTAAGGCTATTCGTGATCAGGCCAGACCTATATCTCCGTCTGAGGTTCATAGCTTTATTGGTTTGGCTAGTTACTACAAGTGATGTTTTGAGGGTTTTGCTACTATTGCAGCACCGATGACCAGATTAACCTAGAAAGAGGTTCCTTTCCAATGGTCTCAGGAGTATGAATCGAGATCTAGGAAGCGCAAGGTATTTCTCATTTCAGCTCCTATATTCTCTCTTCCTTTAAAGGTTGAGGGATTCACCATATATTGTGACGCATCCAATATTGGTTTGGGTTGTGTATTGATACAGTATGGTCAAGTTATTGCTTATGTGTCAAGGTAGATAAGGATGCATGAGTGTAACTACCTCACACATTATTTAGAGATGGAAGTGGTATTTTTTACCTTCATTATAACTTGGTGAACCAAGTCGGAACCAAATAACCTTGTCTAACCAACTTCGAACCAGCCAAGAGGAGAATGACAACTCCTACCACAAAGGGCCTCTTAATGAGCCATCTGAATACTTGAGTGACAACTATTATTATATGCAAAATCTATGAAAGGCAAATAATCAACCCCACTACCACTAAAATCAAGCACACAATACCTCGACATGTCTTTGAAACTCTTAATTATTCTCTCCGCTTGACCATCTATTTGAGGATGAAAAACGGTGCTAAGGTTCACTTTAGTCCCCAAACCTATCTGGATTGAGCACCAAAAGTGAGACAAGAATTGTGTGCCACAATCAGATATAATGGAAACTGAAGCACCATTAAACTTTGTAGTCTCCTGGATGAAGAGCTTAGCATAATTCTCTATCGAATAGATAGTCTGTATAGGCAAAACATTAGCAAACTTAGTCATCCTATCTACGATGACCCAAACAAAATCAAACTGATAGAGTGACCATGGAAGACCATTAACAAATCCATATTAAACACTTCCTATTTATACAAGGACAGCTCAATCTCTTAGGACAAACCACCAGGCCTCAAGTGCTCCACCTTCACTTGCTGACACACTATACACTTGGCTAACAAATTGGCCACATCCCTCTTCATGTTATTCCACAAATACATCTCTTTGAAATTATGGTATATCTTCATGGAAGCTTGATCAACAGTGTATCTCGACTCATGAGCCTCAGCAAAAATCCTTTTTTGCAGCGCATCAACATTGGGAACACACAGTATGCTTTTGTACCTCAAGATACCATCTCCTCAAATCTCAAAAGCCATTAACTTCTGGTGACCAACATCATTCTTGATTTTCATCAGAATAGGATCCAAAACTTGCTTCTCCTTTAACTCAGCACAAGAGATGACCACCTCTTGAACAATCACACCACCCTCCTTAGAGTCTACGAGATAAACTCCAAGATTAGCCATCTGCCGGATATCATTCACAAAACCTTGCTTCTTCTCATCAACAAGAGACAAGCTTTCCATAGATATCCTGCCAAGAGCATCAACAACTATATTAGGTTTACCTGGATTATAATGAAGACTCATATCATAGTCCTTGAGCAACTCAATCCATCTCTTTTGCCTGAGGTTGAACTCCTTCTGGGTAAACACGTACTGCAAGCTTCTGTGGTCTAAATATATATCAATACTAACCCCATAAAAGTAATGGCAGCAAATCCTCAAAGCAAAGACCACAACTAACAACTCCAAGTCACAAGTTGGATAGTTTTTCTCATGAACCTTCAACTACCTAGAACCATAGGCCACAACCCTACCCCTCTGCATCAAAACATAACCTAGTCCTACATGGGACAAATCACAATAAACAGCAAAACCATAAATACCCTTGGGTTAGGTCAAAATAGTAGCAGAAGTCAGCTTATCATTCAACTTCTCAAAACTATCCACACAAGCATCTGAAAATAGAAACTTAACTTTTTTTGAGTGAGTTTAGACAATGGAGTAGCAATAAATCAAAGTTCTTCGCAAATCTTCTATAATAACCAGCTAAACTTAGGAAGCTAAGAATATTGGTTGGAGTTGTGGGTCTAGGCCACTTCTTAACCATTATAACTTTTTCCAGATATACCATGATCCCCTTACTAGAAACAACATAACACAAAAAAGTGACAGCATTCAACCAGAACTCATACTTAGAGAACTTAGCATACAACTATTGATCCTTAAAAGTCTGCAATACTACGTAGAGGTGATTGGCATGATCCTCCTTATTTTTTGAATACACCAAAACATCTTCAATAAACACAATGATAAATAGGTCTAAAAACTCATGGAATACCCAATTCATAATATCTATAAATACCGCTAGGGAATTTGTCAATCCAAAAGACCTTACTAAAAATTCATAATGGCCAAATCGAGTACGTAAAGCTATGTTAGTGATATCCACCTCTCTAATCTTCAACTAATGATAACCAAACCGAAGGTCAGTCTTAGAAAAGTACTTTGCGCTCTACAAATTGTCAAGCAGGTCATCAATCCTAGGAAGAAGATACTTATTCTTTATCATCACCTTATTTAACTGGAGATAGTCTATGCACATCCGAATGGGCCCATCCTTCTTATGCATGAAAATCACAGGAATACCCAACAGAGAAAAACTAGGGCAGATAAAAACATTATCAAGAAGATCTTTTAAATACTCCTATTGTTATTTCAACTCAGTTAGAGCCATTATATAAGGAGGGATAGAGATAGGATGAGTATAAAAAAAATGTCAATCCCAAAATCAATTTTCCTATTGGGAGGATACAAGAAAGATCATAAGGAAAGACCTCGAGAAATTATTGACTCTCGGGACATATTGCAATGAAGGACCCTCTAAGTTAGAATCTCTAACCCAAACTAGGTGACACACAAAACCCTTAGAAATTAATTTTTAGTCACTTAGATATAAAATAAGCCTTCCCTTAGGCACTAAGGAACTCCCTTCCCATTCAATCATTCGTTCATTTAGGAATTGGAAGTTTGCCCATTGGGTCCTACAATCATAAGACACTTAGCATAAATTGAGCCAATCCATCCCTAATATAACATCAAAGTCTAACATTTCTAGCTCTGTCAAATCCGCCAATGTCTCCCTATAAAAGATGGAAAACACAAAACCCCTATAAAATCTCCTAGCCACAATAGAGTCACCCACTGGGGTAAACACAAAAAAGGGATCAAGAATACACTCAAGACCAAAACCAAAATGAATAGCCACTAAGGGGACATATAAGAAATGGTAGACTAGGGATTTAGAAGATAATACACATCACGAGAGAAAAGTTTTAACATACTAGTAAGAACATTAAGAGATGCCTCAGAGTCCTAATGGGTGGTAAGAACATACAAATGATTTAGACTAGTATCGAAGCTAGAGGTAGTAGTCTTTAGTATAGGGGCTGAAGAAGCAACAATCGAGACCTTATTAGCCATAGTTGCAATATCTCCTAAAGGATAGTTTCTCTTAATATGGCCAAGTTAGACATATATAAAATAGTTATTCCTTTCCTTTTTACAAAAATAATGGTGTAACTACCGATAAAATCTATTAAAAGGATATGATGGAGCTGACTAGGCCCCACTGGCCTGAGATTGGGCACCTTTTCCCTTAAAACTACTGTTGATCTAGAAGTAGTGATCATCAGACGCATTAGGATATGGAACACTAACCATAGGAAAAGAACTAAAATTTCCCCATTTTGTCTTTGACCACTTCTTGCCATCTCTACCAATATCTTGTTAGCCTTCACCTTGTTCAGATCACCTAGACCTCTTACCTTGCCTATTCTCTATTTTGGATTGTTTCTTATTTTCATCTTTAACCTATTGCATATAGCCTATAGACATACATGTCACGATTTAGAAAGGCGGCCTTAACACCAGCACCAAGTCCCAGGACAAGACAAAAGAAAACTTTCTCATCTTATTCCTCATGATTTACTATAACTCAGGAGCATAATGAGAAAAGTAATGAAATTTTTGGGCATGCACTTTCATAAACATCCTACCCTATTTCAAATTCACAAATTCCTTAGCTTTAGGCTCGATCAACTCTTGAGGAAAGAAATGATCTAGGAAGGAACCAAAAAACTCATCCCAGAGTGCCAATTCCACATCATCACACCTTGACTAATCCTACTTCTCATACCATTAAAATGCTACAACTTTTATGCCCTTGGTGTTAGAAAAATGCATACACCTAAAGATCATATCCATCTCATATATAAACCCTTGAGGATTCTCCTCAACCTTAGAGCCAGTGGTTCGAAGATTGAGCCACATGAACTTCCTAACTTAAGTAACATTACAAAAACTCACAGTAGCACCAACAAGACAAGAATAATATAACTGGGATGTCACTAACTGGGTTAATATATGTATAGAATGATGAAACTCAATATTAAAAATGACACCTTAAGGTGATAGGGCATTATCATCACCAGCCCAAGGACCGATGGAAATCTACAAGGAGAAGTACAAAAAGTAGAAAAAGCCTTAGACCGAGTCTATACCCCATAGATAGGACTAGTTCCATCCATATTATCCTAAGTTAGGATAAAGAAGGTTCCATGACCATCAAATCTTAGGGGAGGCATGACCTAAAATGTAAGAAAACAAAGTTAAGAGGTTTTAACACCCTAGACTCTACAACCCAAAATTATAACAACAAAAAAGGGAAATATTCCTAAATGTCTCATAACCTCTCCCTCATAAGTATGGCGTGCTACACATCCATAATAGAAACTCTACTTGACATGACTTATGGACACCTAATTGACTATAAACCTAGGATCTGACCCCAACCTCGTACCAACCCAAACCAGGGCTTGGCCCTGATGGGAATATTAAGTCCATCGAAGACCAGAGAATACCCCCTTGGCGTAGCCAAATTGAACAAACAAACCTAGCAGCGACTGAATTTTAAATAATAACAAGATAGAAAATATTGAGCTTAAGGAAATCTAAGAGTGTAAACATCAATACACAATTTGGAGTAATATCCATAAATCCTCTGCTAATCTTTAAAAAAATTCAAGTTGGGACATGCCCTCGAAAATTACCAAAAAGAGTTCAAAACAAAAACAGTCTATGACATAATAAACCAAGAGGTAATGGGCCTTACAGAAGAAAGAGGCTCACCACTTCAAGCTGACACATGAAAAACTCTGAGATCACCTATCATTTTACAGAAAAGTAAAAACACCTTTAGATCCTGCATCACATAGGGATATAACATCCGAGAATGGTTAGTGAGATGAGCACTAGCATATAACTCGAGATAAAGATAAAATAGTATCAACAAAAATTTCAATTTCAAACTCACTTTACTTGTCCATATTCATACATTTATATATATATATATATATATATATATATATAATAGATGTTGGTATAGGTCATGTTGGGTGTATTTATGAATTCTAGCATTGCTATTCTAGCTTATTAAACCTTGTTTTAAGGATAATTCAAGTACTTTATGTGTGATGATGTTATAAATAAGCATATAAGTGTTCAAGGATATGATTACAATATTTAAAAGTGTTCTCCAAAAAGTGTAGAGTTTAAAACAATCAATTAGAATTTAGTCAAGAAAACTAGTTTACTAGCTTAAGCTAGGTGTCGTTCCAGTTGTTCTCAGTGGATTCAAGTGTTTTAAATGAGTTAATTATTGTTTGAATGTTTAATATTATATGTAAAAACTTTTTTAGTGTGTGCAAAGTTCAATTTCAAAAATCCAAAAGTCAACAATAAGTTAACGCATGAATGGCGCAAGCCTAGTCTTAGCTCGAGTGTATAGCTTGTTGTTCTTGATGTCTTGTTGTATTGATATCTCATCGATTGTATTTGATGTTGTATAATGTTTTGGATTTTATTATGGTTCTAAATTGATGTGTAACAAGATGGAACTCAAATAAAAAGGATGCTACATGGTGTGGATAAGAGAATGGACGTTGAAACACATAGAATATATTTTGGAAGCAAATTCCAGTGGCATCACACGTCTCATGGTTTATTTCAGTGATACTATGCCTTAGTGATAATTTTGGAGATGAATTAAAATGAGGTAATGTAATTTATCCCACGATGCACGCTCAAGAAGGGTATTACTGATGTTGGGAGTATTTATGAATCTAGCATTACTATTCTAGCCTTTCCAACCTTATTTTGAGGATGATTATTATTATATATGTGTTGATAGTGATATAAATTATAATTATGTGTCCATGTATGTTTTTACAATGTTTAGTGGTGTTTTCACATGAGTTTTTATTCAATTTGAGAATTTAGAGTTCAACCGAGAAAAGTAGTGTTACTAGCTTGAGCCAGGTGTTTGCCTAGTTTATCGTGTTGGGTTATAATGTAATTTAACGATTTAATAATATTTTTGTTATGTATTTATCTGTGAAACAACTTATTTATAATGTTCAAGGGTCAATTGTATCAAGAAAAGAGTCAAAACAATAAGATTAAGCTCAATGTGAATTTAGCCTATGCTTAGCTTGTGTTTCTAGTTCACCGTGGAGGATGTTGTGTTATTTTGAGCTCGAAATTGTTGTGTTTAAATATATAGGAGGATTTATTAATGTATTATGATGATATATGGAGGATATAAAATCTTTAAATAAAGTTGAAACTACTCAAAAATGCTCAGAATTTTTCAACGAAAGCACAATGCAAAAATTGATGTAATTTGGACCCCAGAAAGTATGGGGTGCGTGTGGATAGTAGAAGTTTCCAATGGATACATGTAGAACACCACTAGATTCATAATAGTCCCAAAATAGTTACCCATTAGTCCGTGTATGTTTTAACAAAGTTTAAGGAGGCTAAGTGATGCAGTGAAATCGTGGTGAGATTATGGAAATTGACAATTGAAGATTGGCTCGACACCGCAATGCAGTGATCACCAAAATCGGAAAAAAGTTCCCATATGAAGGCTAACGACGTGGAAACTTAATAATATTCATCTTATGACTTTTTTAGTATAGATATAATGTGTTAAATCACGTTTAATCATCTTGGAACCCCTAGATCGCTTGGAACAACATTGGAGGCTATCAAAACTACTTTTTAGGTTTTTATTTCGTTAATTTAGCTTTATTTATGGTATTAATCATTCATAAAATTATTTAGATGTTGATTATGAATATGTGTGGCTAAAAACCCTCTTTCTAAGGTTAAATCCAAGAACATGAGTAATATTGTTTTGAATTACGTTTGTTAGATTTGCTTATCATTATTGGTTGTTTGTTTATTTTTTAATAACAATTTTAAGGATTCGCGACCCTTAGAATACATCAGTTGTCTACCTTTTGATCTCGAGAGAGGGAATAGGGAGATAGAACATGGAAATAAATAAATAATGGTTTGTATTTCTTTATGAAATAAGGAATTCAAATGAGTATCTAGGACAGGGATATACTCAGTGCCTTACATGATTCAAAGCCCTTCCATATCTATGCAACAAAGACCGTGCAGCTTGCTCCATTTCGGTGCTCCCAAGACCACGCAACATTCTCTGCTCCTATGCACAATTTCACATGAAATCTAACTCCTACATGGATAAGGAGTGGCTAACTATATATACACACATTGTACACTTTATGAAGGAACTTTTGGACGCCCTTAGAGGAATAGGGAGGATGCTACACATCGTTCTTTAGGGTTTTATTTTTATTTAGTTTCTTTCCTTGTTTGTATCATCAATACAAATAATTGGATGATGAATATTTCCATCTAGGGCTAAACTCTCTTTCCGGGGTTAAGGCCAAGATCATGACTACTTTTATTTTGAATAAAGTTTTTTAAATTACTTATCATTATGATTGTTTATTTATCCTTGTTTTAACTATTTTAAGGATTAGCTAGATTTTGGATACATATTGCAGACCTTGCGATCTTGGGAGGGGGAATATGAAGATAGAACAGGGGGATAAGAAAAGTAACGTTTGTTTTCTTTTATAATATAAGGAATATGAATTACCGTTAATCACAGGGATGTACCTAGAATCCTAAATTGATTTACATGTAGGATGATAGCTTTAAATAACTTAATCAGATTATTACATCCCCGCTTAGTGATGCAGTTGTAATGTCTGAGTTAGGTAAATAATTAGAGGTCAGGAGACCATGATCAGGTGATTAACCTTATGAATCAACAACTAAGATAAGCTATTTAACGAATGGAATTTTTTTAACATAGCATGATTTTTGATAAGCTTTAACCTTGGGCTTCTATCCTTTGACTATTTGGAGTCACTACTTTTCCGCATTAGCTTAGTTTATTTTTAGTTTACAATTCTAAAACTTTATTGATTACTTTTTTTTCTCAATCCTTAAACTAGAATTGTATGGTTTGTTAACACAAGTCCTTGTGGGATCGATATTCGGCTTTATTGAAGGCCGCTATAATACTTGGTAGAGCATGTACACTTGAGTATGCACTTGGGCATTGTCAAGTTTTTGCCAAAAATAAGATAGCTGCCAAAACAATAGTTGCCAAAAATTAGATTGTTCTCTATTTACATGTCCCTGGTAACGGTTCCAAAAAGTTGACAGTGCCAAAGCACACACGCATATGTACATGGTCCACTATGTAATATAGTGGCCTTTAAGAAAGCGAAATATTGATCCCACAGGTACTTGTGTTAACCAACTATCCAATTCTAGTTTAACAATTGGGAAAGTGTAAACAATAAAGTTTTAGAATTGTAAACTAAAAATAAACTAAATGAATCTAGAAAAGTAGTGACTTCAGACAATCAATGGATAGAAGCCTAGGGTTAAGGCTTACGAATAATCATACTACATTATTAAACTTCATTCGTTAAATTGCTTATCTTAATTGTTGATTCATAAGGTTAATCGGATGATCATGGTCTCCCAACCTCTAACCATTTATCTAACTCGGACATTACAACTACATCTTTGAGCGGGGATGTAATTATCCGAGTAAGTTATTTAAAGCTATCATCCTACATCTAAATCAAGTAAGGCTTCTAGGTACATCCCTATCCTAAACGGTAGTTCATATTCCTTATCTTACAAAAGAAAATGAACCTCGCATTGCTTATCCCCATGTTCTATCATCCTATTCCTCCTCCCGAGATTGCAAGGTCGAAAATATATGTATCCTAAGGATATATAATCCTTAAAATTGTTAAAAAAAAGGATAAAAAAACAACCATAATGATAAACAATTTAACAAACTTAATTCGAAACAAAAGTAGTCATGATCTTGTCCTTAATACCGAAAATAGAGTTTATCCCTTGATGGAAATATTCATCATCTAATTACTTTTATTTATGATACAAACCATGAAAGAAACCAAATAAAAATAAAAACCTAAAGAACAATGTGTACAAGACTCCCTATTCCTTCCAGGACGCCCCAAAGTGCCTTAATAAAGTGTACAATGTGTGTGTATATATATTTAGCCAATTCTTAGGCATGTAGGAGTTGGATTTCACTTGAAATTGAGCGTTGGAGTAGAGAATGCCTTACAGGATTGAGAGCAATAAAATGTATCTTGCTGCACGGGCTTTGTTGCATGGATATGGAATAGGCGACGCGGGCTTGGCAGCATACTTCTTGAGCGTGCGTCGCTGGCATGGCAGCATTGCTATAGGGCATGCGTTGCGGCCCAAATTACATTCCCTCACTGGAATTCATCTCCAACATTCTCACTAATGACTAGTAGCACTAAAATAAACCATGTGACGCAGGAATATCGGCGTGATGACACTGGAATTTGCTTACAAAATATATTCTAAGTGTTTCAATGTTCATTCTCTTATCCCCACCTTGTAGCGTACTTTTGCTTTGAATTCCAGAACTTTACACATCAAATTCTTAGCATAATCAACTCCACAAACATCCTAAAACATCAAATACCATTGATTAGATCTCAATATAATAAGACATCAAGAACAACAAGCTATACAATCAAGCTAAGACTAGGTTTGCGCCCATTCATGCGTTAACCTATTATTGACTCTTGGCTTCTTTCAATTGAACTTTGCAAACTCTGAACAAGTTGTTCCACATAATACTACACATTAAAACCATAAGTAACTCATTTAACACACTAAAATCCACCAAGAAAAACTAGAACAACACCTTACTCAATCTAGTAAACTAATTTTCTTGCCTAAATTCTAATTGATCGTTTTGAATCCCAAACTTGTTGGAAAACACTTTTAAACATTGTAATCACGTCCTTGAACATATATATGATAACTAATAACATAATCACACATAAATCACTCGTATTATCCTCAAGAGAAGCCTTAATAAGCTAGAATAGCAACACTAGAATGCATAAATACACCCAACATCACCACCCCATACTTAAAGCCTTGTTCGTCCTCGAACAACTCTTACTCTCAGCATCATAAGCTGAGGTGACTTCACACTTCTACTATAAGCAATACACTCAGGATAGTATTATAATGACTACACAAAATAAAAGTTCCTACACTAAGCATGTTACGTACACAGTTGAATGTTTAAGAACACTGCTTACAAACATCCTAGCCTCAAGAATTGACTCAACAAGTGGAAAACGCACGCATATTGATCAATAAAAGTCATTATTCAAATCACCCACAGATATCAAATATGTGCCCCTAACACCAAGAGAGTTACCCATTATTACTCACAATAATGCAATTAGAACAAAATGGGTACTAGAATCAAATTTTGCTCACTCTTACAAGGAATTCGCAAGTTACACATAATGAACCATAGGCTTTCCCTTAGTGTATTACTCCGCTAATATCAAAATGATGAAACTTAGGATCAAATAAGGCTTTTTGCATTGTAATGCAGTATAAGAGATGGGTAGGTACTATTTTGTCCAATAATAGTGACTATCTCCCTAAGCAGTTTATCACAATATATTATACAGTTAAAACCAATCTCTAACAACCAAATTACACAACTTTCGTCCACCCCATTCCTTTTTTTCACCCCATCTTATTAAGCTCATTCATAACACTATGGTGGGAGTATGCTAAGTACATATCTTTCAATTTCCCACTTTTTCTCACCTACTTTACACTAAGAACCCCCATCATAGCCACCCTCAACTTAAGTAATTTACCTTAGCTGAGGTGCACAATGTCCAAAGAGGACCAGGGCTAAAATAGATTCATTGTAACAAAATTGGGCCAAAAAATGAGAACTTTTTCAAATAATTAACTAAATCCCAATAATAACAATTTTCACACACCAATAACTAACACTTTGGGGCTTCACTTTCATCTTTTCTCCTCTTATTTTTCAGACTCATCACTCCAATAATTTTACACTAAAGTGCTTAGGATCTTTTGAATTTAATTTATGGTTTATCAAATAAGGGATTAGGCTTCATACGAGGATACCAAAGAAAAAGGTAGAGGCTCAACGGGTCTTACTAGGATTATGTACAAGGGTAGGTAAAAAAGAAGGTAAAAAATAAGGCTATCAAAGAAATGTCTATATCATATCCTAAACCCACACTCTTTTCTTTTCTTTGCACACACACTGAGAAAGTTCTAGCATCAATACAACAAGGAATATACAAAAACCTTTCACCCACGTGGCACATGCTTGACTTACATAGGATCATAATAATATCACAACCAACATTAGCATGAATTCAAATTTTAAGCCATAAGTACAAGAGTCATAAACTTGAGCCTAAGAGTCTAAGAAGTAGTAATACACAAAATCAACATTCTCTTTACAACCAAAACACTTTCATCATGAAGTTAAATATAGAACAAACAAGAACATTTTATTTATTCTTAAAAAAGTTAAATTTACCGTAAAAATGGGAATTTCCCTACCCCACACTTAAAAATTTACTTTGTCCCCTAAGTAAACTTTAAAATTTAGAGATAGAAATACTCCCTAAGGCCTCATGGCCTAAATAGTAGCATTTTTTTTGCATCAATAGGGTTTGGGGACCCCACACTTAGTCTTCGCCATACTCATTAGCTCAGGTTTTTTGGTACTCAGACTTCCCATAAACTTGTGACCCAACAAAAATAAAAATTTAGTGAAATAAAAGCTAAAAACTAAAGAAAAAACATACCTACTTAAATTGAATTGCCTCCTATGAAACGCCTAATTTAGTGCTGCGGCATGATCCATATAAAATTTTGCCTCCACCTTGAAGATATGAATTTCACCCTCAACTTCTCATCTATCTTATTTCTTCACTCATAAGGGTGTGGTACAAGGATCAAGGAATCGAGTAACTGATGGTTTATGGACACCCACTCGACAGTAAAGTGAGGGCTATTTTTATGTTGATTTTCTTGTGCAAAATTAAGAATATAGGATTATTGTTCCTCATATTCACACTCTTTCCCAATTTTTTATGATTTCACAGATAACATATTAGCTAAATATAACGTAAAAAAGTGCTTTGACTGAGGCCCAACTAATTCCACTTCAAAATTTACATAATTCACAACACCCTCACTCATATTTTTCTTCTTAATTGCAGTCTCAAAAGGGAGGTGGCACTTGAGTGGCTGTGATTCTTGTGTTTGCTCCACAGTTGACTATTATTCTTCTCATATTTTTTTTGCTTAGCATTTGTAGATATGGTGGTGGTGGTATCTCCTCAACTTGTTCAGCAACTTTAGTTTCTGAGTACTCAAACTTCATAGAATTATCAGCAACTTTGTCTACAACTGATTGGGGAGTCAACACCACATCTACCTCTAAATGATCATACAATTTCTTTCCAACATACTGATGGTTCCCCTTGTCTGCTAATAAATGTACTCGAGACGCTAAAATCTTTTTTAGCTTCTCTTTCAAATTGCTTATTTGAGTTCTGGCCTGCATGTTTGGTTGTTGCTGCTAAATCTGTTGTTGTTGGTTATTCCATGACTAACTTTATAGCTGAGTCTGCAACGTTTAAATATAGATGTTCACATAATTTTTCCTTTGATCATAGCACATAAATAATTTGAATCAGAATTGACAACACACATAGCATATTTTGAAGGTCCCGTCCACACACTTCCATCAAAATCTGGACGATAAGCCTCATGATAGGGTCCCCTATAGGAACAACAAGAATTGTTATCACTCGAACACCATCTAACCTAGGATGAATATCAGGAAGTATGATAAAAATAGAAATAAAAGGAAGTAAAAAGAACTTAACTTTTTACAACTCAATAAAGCTAAACTAAAAATAAGATAGTTGCCTATTTACAAGTCCCCGACAACGGTGCCAAAAACTTGACTGCACCCAAGAGCACACACAAGTATATGTGGTTAACCAAGTAATATAGTGGACTTCAAAAAAGCCTAACATAAATCCCATAGGGAGTTGTGTTAACCAAGTATCCAATTATAGTTTAACAATTGAGAAAAAATAAACAATAAAGTTTTAGAATTATAATGTAAAAATAAATTAAACTAATCCGGAAGAGTAGTGACTTTGGACAATAAATGGATAGAAGCCTAGGGTTAAGGCTTACAAATAATCATACTAAGTTATTGAACTTTATTCGTTAAATCGCTTATCTTAGTTGTAGATTTGTAGGGTGTATCGCATGATCATGGTCTCCCGACCACTAACCATTTACTTAAATCAGACATTACAACTACATTGTTGAGTGGGGTTGCAATTGTCCAATTATGTTATTTAAAGCTATTATCGTACATGTAAATCAAGTAAGGCTTCTAGGTACATCCTTGTCCTAAATGCTAATTAACATTCCAAATTTTATAAAATAAAATGAACCTCACTTTCTTATCCCTATGTTCTACCTTTCTATTCCCCCTCCCGAGATCACAAGGTCGACAATATATGTATACTAAAGGTAGATAATCTTTAGAATAGTTAAAACAAGTATAAAAAATAACCATAAAGATAGCAATTTCATAAACTTAATTAAAAATGAAAGTAGACATGATCTTGGCCTTAACCCCAGAACGGGAGTTTAGCCCTAGATGGAAATATTCATCATTCAATTACTTGGATTGATGATACAAAATAAGAAATAAACTAAAGAAAAATAAAAGCCTAAATAATGATGTGTATAAGCCTCCCTATTCCTCCAAGGACGTCCAAAAGTTCCTTAATATATTGCACAATGTGCATATATATAGTTGGGCAATCCTTAGCCGGGTAGTAGTTGGATTTCACGTGAAATTGAGCATCGGAGTATAGAATGTTGCATGGAATTGGGAGCTAAAAAATAGAGAATTCTTTATAGGCTTTATTTCATGGATATGGAAGAGGCGACGCGAACTTGACAACACCCTTCTTGAGCGTGCATCACTGGCATGGCAGCATGACTATAGGGTGTGTGTCGTGGAATAAATTACATTCCCTCATTGGAATTCATCTCCAAAATTCTCACTAAGAAATAGGAGAAATGAAATAAACCATGCAACGTGGGCATATCAGCGTGATGCCACTAGAATTTGCTTCCAAAATTTATTGTATGCCTTTCAACGTCCATTCTTTTATATACACCTTGTAGCGTCCTTTTGCTTTGAATTCTAGATCATTACACATAAATTTATCACCATAATAAAATCCAAAAATATCCTAAAACATCAAATACCTTTTATTATAGATCAATACAACAAGACATCGAGAACAACAAGCTATACACTCGAGCTAAGACAAGGCTTGCACCTGTTCATGCGTTAACTTATTGTTGACTCTTGGCTTGTTTCAATTGAAGTTTGCACATTCTAAGCAAGTTTTTCTACATAATATTACACATTAAAACCATAAGGAACTCATTTAACACTCTAAAATCCACCGAGAACAACTAGAATGACACCTACATCAACCTATTAACTAGTTTTCTTGCCTAAATTCTAATTGATCGTTTTAAAACCCAAACTTGTTGGAAAACACTTTTAAACATTCTAATAACATCCGTGAACACTTATATGCTTATTTATAACATTATAACATGTAAATCACTCTAATTATCCCCAAATAAGGCTTAATAAGCAAGAATAACAATGCTAGAATGCATAAATACACCCAACATCAGTAGGGAACAAGGTTTATCATGATAGTAAAACATTATCCTAGAATTTGTAGATAAACCATCATAAACCAGCACCCACGAGCTATATAGGTTCAACTCACTAAGATAAAAGGGCCTAGTGCTTGTTAGCCGCATGAACTAAAGGTATCAAGGATGACCAAGGAATTCCCCGACTCCACATCGATCCTAAATATAAAATATTTCAAGCATGAACCATGCACATAGTTATCAAGACCAAACCTTACATCGGCAAATGTGAGTTTCCAATATAAGTCATTCTAGACCTACACAATCATGACTTATCTACATAACCTTCAATAAGGCTAATTGAAATAAGTTTCATATAACCCAATCATTAACCAAGAAAATATACATTAAGACACACCATAGTTATCATCATACCATTGTATTGCTAGCTCATAATTATGATATCACGATTTTATTGACTTCTCAACAAACCTCTTTGTTCATTAAATCAAGTTGAAGGAATGCCTCGACCATCTTTAATTTATTAAATAAAATTAGGGGAATGCCTAGACCCCTTAGTTTATTAAATCAAAACATAGACAGCAAGGCTTTAAAAATCCATGTTCATTATTTAACCATTTATTTAATGCAATAGTATAGATAAGTCAAATAAAGTGACAATTCTACAATTCAAAACCATTTACTCAAGTAGGTTTAGGAAACACAACTTTTTAAAAATAATTCCAATTTTAAACATTAATTTAGGGAAAATATCTCTACCATCATTTCAATTCTCATACCCATTCAACCCATTAGTCTAAAAATATTCAATTCAAAGCATGAACAACTTTTGAAACCCATGGGAGAACAATTCAAGGATTGACCATTCCAAAACCCTCAAACCATATCAAAACCCACATTCAAATTCATACAAATAAACCTTTCAAAATAAAATGCTTTTTATAAATTAAGATTTGGGTAAGAGTAACATGTCTTAAAGTATCCCAACTATTGAGATAAATCACTCTTGAGAGCCTAATGACGATCTTCTTGGAAACCTTAAGTGTTCTTGACCTTGGGGATTTGAGAAAGTTTAAAATAGATTTTATGATTTATGAAGTTTGGAAATAATGGCCCCAAGGTATTTTATGTATGTGGGGTCTAATTGGGTAAAGAGGAAAACATCCAAAGTACTCTTTATTAAAAGGTAAAAATGATCGATAGTGACTATGGTTCACCAAACAACTCCTATAGTGACCCTACAGATCATAGGATCTCAGTCGTAATCAAGATAGAAACTTTTGGGTATAAACTAGTCACCATATGACTGGTATATTACAATTCATATTGCGCTATTACGACTTATTGAGTCTAATCCTGATCAAGGAAGCAACTTGGACAAACTTTACTAGTCAGGCTATGTTTTGGGACTATACGACTCGTATAGTGTTTTTTTGACTCCTAACCCCCTATTCTTAGCCACAACAAAAATTTGAGGCTAGCATATTGGTCTTTCTATGATTGGGGTCCTATGACTCTTATAGACACCCTATGACTTTTATAGAGAGTCATAGTCTTGGAAGAGAGCTCAAAGATCAAAAAATTTTCATGGACTAAAATTTGTGGCGTTACGGTAGGCTAGGTGTACCTTTCACATAGTTTAGGTTAAATTGTAGTATATTTAGGATAATGTTCTATATGTGGCTTTAAAATTGGATGTGGGATGGAAACTAGGAATTGGAGTTACATTTAGTGTGAATTGGATTATTTAGCCATAATTAGGCATAATTGATATAGTTACTCATCCTTTTGGTAGAATTGCTATCTTAGAACTAAATTTTTTCTTATTTAATATCTAGTAGAGAAATTAGATACCTTAGACTAGTTAGGGATAAAATTTTTCTTAGAATGGATTATGGAAATTAGAAGTGGGCCTCTCTTGCTCACCTTATGCCAATACTACTGTTAGATCCTTGTGAACTTTATAGACGTGTTACATTATCTAAATTTATATTTTAGAGCTTGAGAAAGTTTATATGCATGGTGTTTACTTATATATTGATTCTTGGGAGATGCTATTAGTTCCAGTTCAAGACTGGCGATCTATGATATTAGTTTCGGTTCTAGTTCCAGTTCAAGTCTGGGGATTTATGATACTAGTTCCGGTTCTAGTTTAGTGACTTATGATATTAAGATTGGTTCAATTCTAGCATTATCCATGATATAAATTCTAGTTCAATTCTAAAAAATGATTATATGAGTTCCAGCTGAAGTGCAAAAACAAGGGGATATTTATTACAATTATGAAATTAATTTGAGTTCTATTTTTTTTGTATGAATGTTTTCACAATTATGATTTTGAGATATGACTACTTAGTATAATCTGGTTATTATTTGTCTTTATTGCACCCTTTGGGCTTACGAGGGCCCATATTGGGTTATCTAATTTATTGCACTTTCCCTCTTATGGGGGCCTATATGTAGAGATATTTATGTTTATCTTATCATTATTACTATTTTGGTTATTTATTTATAGTACGTGGAGCGTTATTCCAGGTTTTCCCTCTTACCTTGACTTAGATTATTTGTTTTGCATTTTATTATATTTATATTATGGTTTAACTTAGTCAATAGAAGATGTCTACTGAGTACCATGGCTTTGGTATTTTTACTACACCTTTTTACCTTTTTGGTGCAAGTCTTAGTACTAGTTGTCTCCGTTGACTCAATAATTGTGCGGCCTAAAGCTCAGAGACAAGGTGAGTTCTCGGAGCTACATTTGACCGTTTCTCCATATTCTATATTTTACTTAGGCTTTTGATCATTAAGATTGATGTATATTTAACTATGATAGTACTCGTATTCTTTTGGATTAATGAATATTTGCAGGCACTATTAGATCATGGGATATTTTTATTTGTCTTATTTATCTTCCATTTTATTATTATTCCATGATTTATTATTTGTAAGCCTTTTACCTACATATTTGCAACATTTATGTCATTTTCTTAAAAATTAGCCCATTACTTATAGATTCGGGCTACGTTTTAACTTATCTCTGGTTGGACAAAATAGGTGCCTCCATGACTCTAAAATTGGATTATGACACCACCGGGACTTGTCAATTAACTACTTTAATAAATTAGAGTAATACTGATTAATTTTTCAAGTGGTAAATCTCAAACATAAATTTTATAAATTCATTAAACTAAAAGCAAAAAGAAAACTTATTATTGAATGATTAACTAAGAGGAATGTAGATTTCACACAAACAATGAATGATTCGACCTAAGAGTATGGATTTGCTAATGATCATATTCAGTAATTAGTTTATCAACTTGTTTGATTATGAAGTTATTGATTTATGGGCTTAATTTTATTATTCAAAAATAATCATCCTGTAATCATCTACTCAAACTAGTCTCACAACTACAACATTGAGTGAAAATATTAGAATCTAATTTATATGCATTTATATATCTTCCCATTTTATAATAAAGTAAGGCGATCTTGATATATTCCTATCTATAATACCCCAAACTTTCCTAACTCAGTTCAGATCTTAGTGTATGAGAGTTTCTATGTAGAACATTCAATACACTTAGAACTTTAAAGATTTAGACCCCACCAGATGGTAGGAAATTTAATTAGCTTTCCAATGATATTCATTTCACCTAAATTCGATATCCAGATGTGAAGTTATGAAACTTTTAGTGAAACAGTATGTCTAATTGAGCAGCACCGTGTTGCGGTGATAGGACAAATGACATTCTATCATTTCTAGTGAATCACCGCGCGTGGTGAAGTTCCAGTTCCTAATTGGCATTTTCTAGGTGTCACCGTGATAAGGGGCGCGTCGCACCAGAGTGCCATTTTGCAAATATCACTTTCCAGTGAGGCTCTGTGATACCTCCGTATCGCACCAAATTGTATCTTTGCACTCATCCTTGGAATACACTAGCCGACAAAATCCAGTGGCTCACCGTAATGACACCGCAATACGGTGATGGCAAAAATTATGATTTTCAGTGATGGAAATTTAATTCTTTTCAGGGGTAGTTGGGTCTTTTTCCATAAACCTAATGATCCCCAAACACGAGATTAATGACCTAATAGCCTAATTACTCATTATTTTATTCAATTTACCTTAAATCACGAACATTTTTTCTAAAATAGCAAACCCTAGCCTTCAAGAATCAATCTTAATTCTCAAGGAATCCACAAAGAAACCTCAATAACTCAAGTATTCAGGTATGTTACATGTTCATCCTCGGGTTTCCTTCCGCCCTTGGAGTTAAGAACCCTTTCTCAAGTTTTAAATTATGAATTATGTTCTTAAATTTAATTATGTTAATGTATGCGATGACTTTATTGGTTTTAAACCAAGAAGAATATGAATTTCAAGTAAATAAACTAGTATGTGTGTTAATTTATCTATTCCTAATGTCATAACTCATGATTTATGAATTTTATGTTGTAACCATGATAATTCCATGTTATTTTCCTCATGTTCAAGAATCATGCTCCCCAAGTGTTTCATAAAACGTCCATGTGAATTGAATAGTGTAATTATGACATGTTATTATGTGTTATCATTCATGTGCAAGTTCATAACCTTAAGTGTTTAACAAAATGTTTTAATGAATAAATTATGAACAATTGACTATTGCTATGCTTTAAAGATTTTTATGTTTTATTGTTCATACTATCGAGTCCTGGGGGTACTTAATACCCAAAACCTAGTTGTTTCTTTAGATTACAAAAGTCTTGGGATAGACTCAGTAATGTCAAGATAGTAACATTTAATCAACCTTCACGATAAGCATAAGTTCAGTTAAGTCATTCTAGTAATGATTAGTTCCAGTGTCCTTTCAGTTAGAAGTAGAATTCAGCACCGAGTGAACCTAGATATGAGGTCTCACCTGCCAGTTGGTGACCCTTAGTAGCAATATCTACATTCCAAAACAATGTAGCAAACGTAGGTTAAGATGTTAACCTTCCAGTTGAGGGTTGACACATATCTCGTTAGGGAATCTGCCAGTAGAGGGTGACCCTTAGTCCTTTGGGATAATAGTTTAGTAGATCTACACAGCTAGATGTTAGTACCCGTAGCACGGTACTGTTACCCTTCCAAATGGGGTCACAAGTTTGACCCTAAATTAGTTAACATCAGGGTATGTCGGTTAAATAATCACTCCCACAGTTATAGTCCCAGTTTTTTGTATAGAACTCAATTCAGTCCTACAGAACCATGGCTAACCAGTTATTAGATTTCTCAGTTTTAATTTATTTAGCCATCAGAACTCGGCATTCAATTTTAGTATGATCTCCGATGCAGTATATATATATATATACATATACATATGCGCAGTATTGCATACTTAGTGTAATACTCTGATTGCTCCTTAAGCCTAAATATATCTTTTGAATGGATAGGGGTAGCTTCTAAAGTAAGTGATGTTTATATTGTGTTTTATTTCTCTAATATCTACTTTCTATCATGTATATCATTGAATAAGCTTTCTATCGATACCAATTTTATCAAAATTTAACATCAGACGAGGAAGTTATAGCCATTTTACTGAGCGTTATTGGAATCACCCAGGTATGGTGGTCGATCTGTTTGACCGTTAAGTTCTTGGAGGACTGTCAGTTGTCCCATTAAGCCAAGGTAGTAAATCCTTTTTCTGGCCATTGTTCGATGGCCAAAATAGTGGACTGCCAAAAATTTGACAGACCGTTAAGAGGACCGTTAACTTGAGGCAGAATGTCCTATTTCTAACCCCCGAGTGAATGCTGATCTGGTGGACCATCAGTTTCCTGATGGATTATCACTTTGACCATCACGTCAAGGCAGAATGTCCTAGTTTTGGTACTCTACTGATGAACGATCTGGTAAACTGTTAGTTGCTCTGACGGACCATCAGTTCGACCTTTACAGACCCTGATCGATAGTTTTTACCTTGTTTTTAAAAAAGAATTTTGGTCATTTCTGCCCCTTTTGGTCTTATATATATATCCAAGTAAATAAAAGCCATTCATTTTCTTTTTAATCTCTTCTAAGAAATATCTAGAGAACTAGGGTTTCTCTTTTCCAAATCCAAATCATCTCCAAGAATTCAAGAATCTTCCACAGATTTCTCCAAGTTTTTCAAGAATTAAGTTCCCCAAGTCAAAGACATGAAGAATCTTAGCCTAAAAATACGAGAAATAAGTTTCAATCAAGTATCATATTCTCAAATTTATAATTCAAGGTGTGTGGGTGTTACAAGCTTAATATCAGAGCCTTTGGTTAAAGGAATGCTAGGGAGTCTGACAAGCCACGTAACGTAGTGTCTTGATCATCGGTGTGTAGCGTGCCACATCTATGAGCAAGAGGCTACGTGGTATTTTAGGAAAAGCTATTTCTTTCTTTCAAAAGTATATCGTTCCTATGACTGTTTCTCTCTGCTATTAATTCGTTCTATTTTATGACAGAAATACCTCCTTGTAGAGCTCGCAAAAACAAAGAAAAACCTCAACCCTTTGATCCTTTAGGTGAGACAGTGTCCCATGTGGAGTTTAGGATAGCTTTTCAGGCGCTAGCCTAGGTGGTTACCGCTAATGCTCTAGCCAATGTTCGGGCCATAGTTCTACCTCCACAAGAAGATAATTCAGTGGCAGCTCGGGTTTACGATTTTATATGGGTGAATCCGCTAGAGTTTTATGGGTCAAGGGTAGGTGAGGATCCACAGATGTATCTTGATGAGGTGAAAAAGATCAACAAATCATGCATGTAACAGAAGAAGAAAGCGTGGAGTTAGCTTTCTATCGCTTGCAAGATGTTGTTTATGATTGGGTAGAGATATGGAGGAAGAGTAGAGGGGAGGATGTCTCTCCCATGACTTGACAGTTATTCCAGGATGCGTTCTTAGACCGATTCTTTCCCCCTTAGATGAGGGAAACAAAGATAGTAGAATTTTATGAACATGAGACAGGGCTCTATGATAGTTAAGGAATATTGTGATATGTTCAATCAATTATCTAAGTATACTCTCGATATGATGGCTGATTCTAGAACTAGTTTGAGTAAGTTTTTGGCTGGTGTATCTGGATATGTTGTGAAAGAGTGTAGGTCTGCTATGCTTAATAGGGATATGGACCTTTCTAGATTAATGATACATGCTAAGTAGATTGAGGCGAGCAAGGTAAAAGAGAGAGAGAAAGTCAGAGGGAATAAGAGAGTTAGATCAGAGCAGCAGGGGTACACTCCGATAGAGATATAGAATTAAGGATTGATCTTTTTCCCAATATGCAGCCTATTTCTATTGCTCTGTACCATATGGCTGTAATGTCCTACAAAATTCTCTTCCAGTCTGAGCCTTAGAGCGTATTTTGATAAAGCAAAAATCTGAGTCTAAATGTTTCAGAAATATCCTCCCAAGTATGAAATACTTTGAATTGTGTGGGACTCAATTTGAGCATGAATTAAGATCATAGAGGTCCCCTAACTCATGGACGAGTTGAAAGCTTTCTTATCATTCAAGTTTTAGTGACTGTCAAAATTTGGATCAACTTCAATCGACTATAACATCTTGGATATATCAAATTAGAGGACCTACTATATATCAAATGAAGCTCTTTGAATTATCTTTCCAACGATACCAATATTGTCCAAAACCAATAGCAGAGAAAAGATTTATGGTTATTTTACTCCAGAACATCAAGCTGGGAAATGTGTGACGATATTTTTTACGGCCTGTCACATTTTTGATGGCCCGTCATATTTCTGATGATATTTTTGATGGCATCGTTAGCCTTTGGTAGAAACTCACAAAATCCACCCTTTTGTGATGACAATTCATTACGGCCCATCACGGGCCTGACAGCTTGTCATGGATGTCGTCAGCAATATTTTTACATCAATTTTACAACATTTTTGAAATGGTATTTTGGTCTTTTCCCACCTTTTGGAAGTCTCTATAAATATGGAAAACCTCTTCCAAAAGCCTAATTTCATCATTTTTCTCTTCCAAATTTTCTCAAGGGAAAATAACTAGGGTTTCATCAAGAACCCTAATCTTCTAAAAATCATCCATAAATTCTTCAATATTTCTTCAAGAATTAAGTTTCTTATAGTGTGGGCTTTGAGAATTATTAATTACAAGTGCGGATAGAGTCTCAAGCATTAGAATTCATCTAATTTCAAAGATTAAGGTATGGAGATGTTGATTCTTTGGTCCCTTTCATCCAAGAAGCTCAAGAACCCTTTTTTAAAACTAAAAGATTTTTATGTTTATGAGTTGTTAATGATTTGTATGACTTTAAATTGATGTTTAATGTGTTGCTGAGTTTTGATTTATGTTTGACTATAAAATTTATGAGTTTTGACCCTAGTATGTGAAATTCATGTGATGTTTGTGATAGAACTTTTTGAAGTTGTTTTCTATGTGATGTGTTCATGACTTTTGGGTGTAGAAATGGTTGAATAAGTGAAGCATGTCCCCCATAGGTTTGATAAAGAGTTTAGGTGAAGCATAAGGTCCATTATAGTATGTTGAATAGGAAACCCAAATTGTGAGTTACTTTGTTCTTAGTGTTTGATAAAATGCCCAAGTGAATGAATTATTCCATCGTAGTAGAAAATTCCAATATAAGTGTGACCCCGTGCATTTTTAGTGTTTTGTTGAAGGACTTTAGTGAACAATTGGAGAGGTGATATTAGTAAATTCCCAAAATATGTGCTCTTGATATGTATTAAGCTTTTAATATATGCCAAGTTGTTAGCAAGTAGGTTATGACATGATAGTATGAAGTTTCTCCAAGCTATGTGATATCCAAATACTTGTCAAGATTGATATAGGTATGAAATAGCTGAGGCAAAATCTTGTTGAATGAAGTATGATTTAGTAGCATGTTTTCCCTACGTTACTATATGATTATGATTCTGAGAAGCCTAAGGTGACCCCTCGGTGACTGTGAAAATGCTTTTATGATTATGATTATGCTTTAATGGTTATGATGATTCTTTAATGATTATTATGATGCTTTAATGATTATGAGATGTTTGTACGATTGTGATGAGACATGAATGATTGTGATGATGAACGAATGCTTGTGATGATGAATGAATGATTATGCTTTACTTTTATGTAATCGAGTTCTTGGGGCATTTATACCCAACAATAGAGTTGTTGTCTAGAGCCCATGTCAGTTTCTCGATAATTCCAGTCGAGCCATGATTCTCAGAACTTAGTGAATTATAGAACTATGCATCCTCAAAAAAGTGCAGAACTTAAGAAAGCTCAGTAATCTCAATTATCTCTATAATCTCTGCATCGCAGGTCATCTAGCCTCATTCTTGTGATCATCTCCGATCTAATAGTATTCATGTAATGCAATTCTAATCTCAGAAGCAATTCGTGTAATCTATTCAAGCTTGGTACCATCAATCATATACCATGATTCAATATTTTTTTTGTCAGATACAGAACTAAGTATTCTCAGCGTAAGTCAGTAAGATATTTTGAGAAACATGATCAAAATTAGATTCAGCTCAGTCTAAGTTCAGTCTAAGAATCAAATTAGTGTCTTTCAGTTGGGAGTAGGATTTAGCACCGAGTGAACCCAAGGATGGAAAATCACCTACTAGTAGAGGTTGTGATTCTTAGAAGAAATCTTGCATTCCAGAACTATATAGCTAGCATATGAAAAGAAGTCACCTATCAAGCAAGCTTTATGTCCTGTTGATGGTCACCGCCAGAGAGCCGGACCTTAGAGAAAAGATAATATCTTTACCTGTGGCACGGTATTGGCGCCCTCGCAACCGGAGGTTGAGGTTGGACCCCACCTGTGGTAGTTAGGCGCATGTCATTTAGATGACTACTTTCCACGGTTTAAGTTTTTTATTCAGTCTCAGTTTTAGAATTAATCTTCAAAAGTTAGGACTGTTAGATACAGTGATCTATCTTTATGACGAATTCAGATAGTTCTATTGATTTATGGACCATCCCGCCAAATAGGCTTGGTCTCATATACAGTTGTTTGATATCATATTCAAAGATATGCCACCAGACAAGCTTGATCATAGTATCATATTTCTATTAAATATTCATATTGTCAGATTCAGATATAATCATATTTCTTATCATTTATAAAGATTCCAAAGTAATCAGTTAAAAAAGTTAATCTCAGTCTCAGACCATGTTGAGTATTCTGATTATCATATTTAGCGATCTCCCATTAGAGAGGTGTGATCTCAATCTCAAATTCTATTAAGTATTTAGGTTGTCATATTTGGACATAATCATACTTCTTATCATTGAGAATCACTCTAGAATAATCTGTTAGAAAAGTTAATTGCTAATTCTGTTAATCAAAAATAGTAAGCTCAGAGTTCAATCCTTGATTTAAGTATATCCAGATCCTCAGTTATCAGTATCAGATGAGTCAGTAATTCTGTATCTCAATTTTAGAAGTGAGTTCAGTCTGTAGTAAGGTGGTATCCGCGTTTCAGTATCTAGAGTTGCGATAATTGTGTTCATGTTCAGTGCATTCATGTATGTGTTCTCATGCGGTATCTTCATGACTAGTCAGTTTAGATACTGTGCATGTATGAGCCCTTGCATTAGCCTACCCCATCTACATACTCAGTACATTCCTATACTGACGCATTTGTGCTATGGTGTTTTATTTGACACCATAGGTTTATAGGCACAGCATGTAGAGTATCCTTAATAGTTCAGTCCCAGTCTGTAGCAGTAGCAGTGAGTCCTCTTCTTTCAAGGACGAATATCAATTTACTATTATTGCTTCAGACTTTGTTTATTTTTAGTTCACAGAGTTATTTGGGGACCTATCCCATCAACTCTATAGTTCAGACAGTTTAGAGGTTTTTTAGATGGATGTATTAGTATTCAGTTTTCTATAGTATGAGTATTCATAGATGCGTTGAACCTTATGGCTAGTTTTCATATTTATTTTAGATATTATGCAGTGTACAGGTACAAATATCAGTAAAGGGTTAGCTTGTGGTCCTTCAGTGTCATAAGAACCATGTGACATCTCGGGATGGGATCTCGGGGCGTTACAAACTTGGTATCAGAGCCTAAGGTTCAAGAGTGTCCTAGCGAGCATGAAAAGCCACATCTAGTAGAGTCTTGTGCATGG